>NW_012117932.1:722101-740953 GCF_000951035.1 Colobus angolensis palliatus | reverse complement strand
ACTTAGGTACTTTCTGTAAAGATGCTGCATTTTTAGCTAAGTTTTTAGAGCTCCCTCACAGGCATGAAAATAAATTAGTCAGCAGTATTCTCTGCAGAGCTGGCAAAAACAATCAGGTATTTTGGAAGTACAGATAACATTAATATAATTATAAAGTTTATATAGTATTTACAAATTTTTCTTGAATAGAAATTGAATGTGAAAAGAAAAGTAAAATACGAGTGAATCACCTGAAGTGATATATGTTGTTTTTAGGTTGGTACTAAGATAATTTCACAGGCATTTCTTACTTACTTACTAATTCCCACAAAGATACATACTAAAAATCTTACTGAATATATGAGCAACTCATAATTTTCCCTCTAGAATGTTGTGATGCTTTTTTTGCTTTTTAAATTCTGAAATATGGTCTGTAAACAAGACTCTGTTGACTATTTGAAGATTTGATATGCTGTACTGTATTTTGGTGTTTAATGCTTTCCTTATAACTGTGAACATGCTGAGTGCTATCTACAAAATATAGCTGAGTCTATTCAGTAATAGGATACTTAGAGTGTGTTTTCTCTAATGTATGCTCATGCATCTACTGTCAAACACCATATGCCTTGTAATACACAAATGTACTTACTGTGACTGAGATATAATTAATAGGAGGAAGAAGATCTTGAATGAAGTGATAAGATATGTATTTATGTATGTCTCCTTTTGCCCACAGTCTTTTAGAGAATGATGTTCATTTTGAAATGGAGGAGTGGTCTGGAGTTGAGAATGTGTGAACATCTGGGTTTTTAAACTATTCTTGTTTCAGTAATCTTCATTAATTGCTGAAATGTTTGTCTCTATTAATTAAATAATATTAAATTATCTATAGTCTTATTGCAATCATTAAGAAAACTATATGGATGTTTGAATAAATTGTCATTTTTTTCTTTCCTTCAGTTTATCCCCACTGAAGGAGAATATTGTGTGTATATTTTTTATAAGGGACAAAGAAGACAGTGAGGAGAGTCATAGTATTTATTACTAGCAGAGTTCTTCATTTTACAGCTGTGAAAACAATATGAAGAGGTGAAATGTTTCATGAGTAAAAGTAGTGATGCTTAGCATTTTCTTTCTTTTTTGAGGACTAAAAAACTTTGATTCAGGGTCAGAAGAACTAGATACTATTTTAAGCCTCTCCTCAAGATATCCTATAGTATCATTTTTTCACCTTACCTGCTAACATTCAGGTAAATAGCGGTAAAATTAAAGGCCAATACTGTGGAAGATAGTGACTGAACATTTCTAGAGTGTTATATAATGTTTCTTTAATTTAAATATGCATACATCCATGTAAACCACACTGTACAATCCCATTGTGTTTTCAGGTGGGTTTTAGGTGACCTTTCCAGATACTTTCTTCCTTGAAGGAAGTTCTTTTTTTGGTTGTTATTATAAAGCATAGCCTACATTTTATTGCCAGTTCTTTTCTTTTCTGAAGGATAAGAAATTTAATACCAAGAGACCATAGTAAGTAAAATTTTTATTTGAAATCCTTAAGTCATCCATACATTTTTCATAAGCTTTTTATAAACATCTTTAACCATTCTAGCTTTTCCAGGTAGAGTTAACAGTAACAAGTTATTTGATTATAATCACAGTCTGAATAATGTAAATAAGTTGAAATTAGTTGACAAGTAATTGATATTCACAAATGAAAAGGTTCCCGTGGTAATCAATGCATAGCTACAGCTGGTTGAAGGGGACCAAATCCATTGAAGAGGCGATTTGGTTCCATTTTACCAGCTCTAGCAAAGCATTGTAGTACTGCTAGTATGGAATCCAAAACAGTTGGTAAAATTACAGTCATGGACCTTCTACAAGTGTTAGAAATTATCATACCAATGCTTCAGTCACCGAATGTCAAATTTTCCATTGTGAAGTCACTTTCCTACTGTTTTCCTGCGCTTAATGGTTTAAAAGTCTTTTCCTTTTAACACATTACTGCATTAAGGAATGATCAATGTACATCTTTGTTTTCAACATCTTTGCTTCTTTTTCTAATCTTGTCCACAGCCGAAGTCTTTGCTTAATTCTTACATGTAGACAATAAGCTGTTTCAAAACCAATAGTATTTAAAGGAACAAATAGACCTTGATGTATTTTAGAGTAATGTTTTCCATTTATCTTTAGACAGTAAACCAGATTACTTAAGTAGGTAAGCTAAAAGCTTGGGGAAGAGTTCTGTTAGTCACCCCCTTCTACTGCCACTGCTTCTTTTAGCATTATAGTTGACAGCTAATGCAAATTATTGATGGGTGTAGGAACATCAATGGCCTTAAGAAAGTACCTCTGCCCTTTGAGTTATAAATAGATCACATGTGTATTCAGTGTATTGCTTGGACTTGTGTCGAAAGGAACTACCGTACATGCCAGTTTTTCTTTGTTTTTGCGTACGTAGTGTTACTAATCATAGCTTAGTAATTTAACCCTTTTAAAGGTCTGTTTCCTTGACTAAGTTCGCTCTCATTTTGGGTACAGATTGCCTAGTTACTTCTCATTATCGACTTAGTAATACATGGTGGTTAGTTACAATCCATGAATACAAGTATTAAAATCTATCGTGTGAATAATACTTGAAAAATCAGAGTAAAATTTTGTTATAATATGGTTTTACTGTTGATTTCAATATCCTGGGAGGGGTGTCTTCTTGCATAAAAGTTTGATAAGTTATAATTTGCCTATAAAGTTAAGTGCTCTCAGAGAAATATGGAGTAGAAAAATATTCCTTACAGTTACTGTTTTAAACTAAACTGGGAGGTCAGCACTAATTCTGGCAATATGCAAATGATTCTTGTACTAAGTATATTCTTCGTCTCTTGGTTGGTAAGTATCATACTGCTGGTGAAATTAATGTAACTACGATTCTTTTTCATCATTTATTCTAGTAGAAGTGAAACAGGTGTTAAACTGCCTGAACTTCAGTGCTGAAGATAGCAATAACACTGGCTTCTATTTTTACTAGTTATATGGGAGCTGTTTAGCAGATCCAGTTGCTCAAGTGTGCTTTTGGATGGCAGTTCAGTTTCATATACTGGCCATATCGGGGCAAGGAGAGGCCATGGGAAAAAAATAGTACAGCATTTGATAATGTCAGCATCTGTTATCCCTGTCAGGGAGACAGTTGAAATGTTTGAGTTATACCAGTGTCAGCAGATGCCCAGAGTTTAATATGTACTCAGTTAAAAATGAACAGCTGATCTAAGTGATAGATGTGACATTTTAGAGTGATTGAAAATACTCTTAGATAAGTTAAACTTGGAAGCACCAGAATCAGTATATAATTTTACTTTTAAAAATGAATAGCATGTCATTTTATTTTCTAAGGATTATTTATATCGTTTTAATATTATAGCAAAGAGATTCTTAGTTGCTGGGATGTTTGAGGATTATTAAACAACTTGTATACCTATAGAATGACTAATATAATTGTTTATTATAAAACACGAGTAATACTCTTTGAGTATTTTTATAGAAGAGCCTCTACTTTTGAGGTATATATTTTGAGTTCTAGGTATTTAGGACCTGTACAGGTAAACTTACCAAATAGACATGAATCGTTGTCATTCTGTTTTGTGGATGATCAAAAGGGCTAAGCTTTGAACTAATTTCTTTGAAAATACAGAATTATAAAATTATGTGCCTTTTATAATTTCCAATAAACATGCAGTAACATATATGATGCCATGTGTTATAGTCATTTTCATTGTAATCTGATAAAATGAAAATCATCTTTGTATTAACTAGTTGTCTTATTAAAAACAGAGAGAAAATGAACTGTAGTTAAACTTAGTCATTTCCATTTAATTTCTGATACAAAAAATTTAAAATATGCTTTTTATACATGTATAAATATTTCAGTTGAAATAATACTTTTGGTAAGAAATGGTTAGAATATGTGAATACTACTCTTTCTTTTTTTCTGACTTTGTCATTAGCGTAAAACAGGTACTGCTTATAAATTTTGCTAACAGCATTTGGAATTTAAAAAAAAAATCTACAAACTGCATGAAATAAAAGTATTTTGATATTTCTAAACAATGGATTGATCATGTTTAGAGAAATTGAATTGTAATTGCATAGTACCAATAAAAACAGTTATTTGATCTGTATGAATTGGTTCTTGACTACAGTGCTTTCATTTTACATGCCCTCTTTGGAGAAAGCAAATTCAAAGATAATACAGATAGTAAATTAATTTATTTTAAATATTTGGTAGTCTATTACCAATATACCCTGCTGACTTACAGCTGTGGACCAGAATTTTGTCATTTTTCATGCTTAAATCTTACATTTTAATTAATTTTAAGTTTTAACTTCACATTTGAAGTAGAGATTGGATTAAGACCCTGATAAACTTGAGAAGGAAGGACAAGGGCCACTATATTTGTAGCTGTCAGAAAAGAAAGCCTTTTTACAACAACAAAACTTTTGGTCAGAAATTCCTCTAATATTAATAGATTATACATTTATCAAAATGAGAAGAAATAGCTTATCATGTGAATGAAACTAGCTCTTAATATCTTATTTTTCTATACAAATCAGTGAGCCCTACTAATGAGATATACTTAAATTAAGATTAAATTGTGGAGACAGAAAATAGGTCATGTGTATTCCTCATTCTTTTGTGCTAGTAATACTATTTTCCCTTTTGCAGTCAAATTTTAATAATGAGAGTACTTAATTTAAAAATGTAAGATGTATGTTTTAAACTTAGATAATTTAAAAGGAGTTTCATGATAATTGAAATCTACTTCACTGGATCTTCTTTTCCTTCATGAAATAAAAACTTTAGGGATAGTTTCTATCTATAAGTAGTAGATAACCTTTTTTTATTTTTGGTGTTAGTATTGCCAAAGGTCATCTGTTCATGAGTAGGTTAATTTACCATATGAAGGTCATTCACGTAGAAAGAAGCAAGAACTTCTTTTAGCTCAGTTTAATTCTCTCTTGGTGGTCTATTGCCTACCAAAAATACATACTTCTTTACATTCCATAGCATTGTATGTTCATATGGGTACATAAAGAAGTATGTACTCTGAGTAGGTATTACTAAGTTGTTAGCTGTAAAAACATGAAATATTTTATTTTCTTATTTGTTAGTGAAACATTCAGCTTACTGATGTAGAGCAATGGTAAATCATTTGCAGAGACCAATGTATCGAAGACTAAATTTTGTAACAAGTTTACCTGAAGCATGGCATTAACGGTTCCGTATTCTTGGTGGACATAGACATTCCTAGACATTTGACCAGTTATCTGTTGAACTTTGTCCTGGTTTGATTCTTTTTGCAAGAGATTCATAGAATCAGTGTAGTGTTACAGAGTGTATTTCAGAAACTTAAGATCAGCCTAGTGTTTCTTCAGTCTTCAGGGTGAATTTCTTCTTTTTTTGTAGTCTGCTTCTAGATCCTACAGGTAGATAGTAATTAATTAAATTGAAATTTTTTTTTTTTTTTTTTACAAACTAGATATCTTACTCAAAACCTAACAAATTAACAGTAACTATTTCTGATATTGACTCTGGAAGGTGAAACAACAAGGAGAAAAACCAGGATGAGTGTGGATGAATTGAACTTTTAAAGATTATGAATTTTTGTTAGTGTTTTATAAGGTCACAGATAAGGACTCATGATCATTTGAAAATTTGTCATTCTTTTTTCTTTATTGGTTTCTTACCTGAATTTTGCACTTTGGTGCTTCTCTTTGGGTTAAATACAATTATGGGTTGAATACAAATTCAAATAGATGTAGAAGTATCTAATTTTGGTGAGTTTAAGTTGTTTTGATTCTTTAATCTTTTTAGTATAAAGGATAACTGTCAGAATCATCAACTTTTACAAAGTATCACTTCAAAGAACTGAAAGGTTTTAGTCTATGAGCACCTGGGTTTTATTTACCTTGATGATTTAGCATGAAAAGAAATTATAGTTGGTAAGTAGCCTTCAGTTATTATGGTATTAGAAGATTAATTTAAAACCTCAAGAAATTTTCAGATTTGGCAAAGGAGAAAAAAAAAGGGCAGGGATAGTAGAATTTCTGCAGCTTGTGACAAAAAGCTAGTGCAGCTTATAGAGAGCAAATCAGAATGTGGCAGTAGCTAGTCCAGCACTACAGCAGTTTCAGCAATGCAGCATTAGAATTACACCGTGCACGTTCTGATTTATTTTTGTGGCCAATTAATAGTAAGCATTCAGAAGTATTTTATGATCTGCCAAGTTTCTTGGTTGACTAAACCTTGAAATAGAAGCTAATAGTTTTAGAAAATAAGTATACTTTGGAAGCAGGATATGACTTACTAGAGATGCAAAATCATCACTTAATCTGAAACAATAATGACTAAATCTTTAATAATGTAAATGACAGTAATGTATTTGTACATTTTTAAGATCAAAAGTTACTGCCATGGTATTTGAACAATATTCCTTTTTACACTACATTAGCTCTCAACTTGAATTGTGAAATTAGGCTATGGTTAGATAGAATTTAATTTAACAATGAGAACATATATCAAGTCAATAATAGGTAA
Source organism: Colobus angolensis palliatus (assembly GCF_000951035.1). Classification (NCBI taxonomy): domain Eukaryota; kingdom Metazoa; phylum Chordata; class Mammalia; order Primates; family Cercopithecidae; genus Colobus; species Colobus angolensis. Next base: position 734,385 of record NW_012117932.1, on the reverse strand, counting down.
GCATGCAGAAAGTCATAAGCATCCTTAAAAGTACAGGCCTGTGGTGCTCGGTTACCTGTAAGCTTAGTGTCATGCAGCATTTGCAGCAGGAAGAAAGGTAATGACCTAGAGAATCACATCAGCAGCAGCCATCTCATCTTGATTGTTCGTTCACTCTATTCGCTGATTCAGCATTTCTTTTCATGAGCCCGGTGAAGGAAGGGGATGTATCAGTGAACACAGAACCTCACCTTTTAAGATAAATTTGAAAAACAAACGAGCAAACAAAAAACAAGCTTACTTTTCCCTCTCCTCCCCTCTTCCCTTTACCCAAAAAAAAAAAAAAAAACCCCACCAACAAAAAAACTCTACAATAAAATTGAATCAGTGTTGGCCATCTGATTTGGAATGTCATATAACACTCTTGCACAGTTATGTATGGAAAGTTAAGCAATCAAAAAGGTTGCTACAAAGGCCAAGAAAATGAACCTAGCTTTCATTCTGAAGATGAAATTCTTCAGAAGAGGGGAAAAAGTTGGCAGAAGTTAATTTTATAGTCTAAAAAAGACAAAAAAAAAAACAAACCAGAACCCAAAACACACCTTATTCCCCCCAAATAACTGTAAACATTCACCCTGTTTTTCTTTGCCCTCCAGAATACATTGGGTTCTTCTGACTTCTTAGGAAATAGTCTGCATCTGTCTTGCTTTTAGATTTTTTTTTTTTTTTTTTTTTTTTTTTTTGGTTTTTAGTTTCCAGGATTAAATAGTAGATCTGTAGTGAAGCTACCTTGTCACATCCAGAGGTCAAGTCTGCAAGCGAGGTCAGGACTTCCACATGGTCACTACGAGGCTAACTTATATTCTTCCTCAGTGACCACAGGCTAAACTGCTACAGCTTTATAGGCAGCTAAGCATTTGAAACATGCACTCCCAGGCAAACAGGCTCTCTTGTGCCTCTCTCTTCCCTGACCATATTTAGTCAACCATAGCAAAAAATAGCCTCTCAGCTGTCGATTGTCGATCCAAAAGCTGAGGAAGCCTTAATCTTGCTTTCTGCCTATTGATTGTTCATCCTGTGGTCCAAACACTGCTTTGCCATTTGTCCTGCCCCCCACTTTTTTTTGGGGGGGGGTAAGCACTGCCAAATAAAGCGGTCTCTCATGTTTCCACTTACATTTCCCAGATTTTCACTGAGCTTGCGCTGAGACTAGGAAAGCCTGATGCACTGTCACTATACTTAGAAGCACTGCAGAGAAAAAAGGAAAGAGGAAAAAAATTACCCGGGCTAGTAGCAAGACAATCTTTAGACAGTTATGGAACAGGTGAAGTCCCTCTGCCGCCAAAATATATTTTATAACCTGATTTTTTGATTGATAAAAAGTTATGGATGGTGATATATTACATAGCTAACGGCCTGAAAGAATTTTGTAGGGTTGTCTTTAGAGCTAGTTGTTGCCATATACATGCTTTTAAAATTTATTGAATAGTATTTGAATGGAAAATGTATAGAAATGGTAGGTAGGACCTGTATATTGGTGGTGGAGAGACACCATTAAGGGAGAAGAAAATAGTATGTAAATGATTTCTTGGAAGTGCTACTTAAAACAATTCACTGTCAATTTCAGTTAATTTTTTTTAATAATGCTTTGGTAAAAACAGGGTCCAGTATAGTATGCTTTTGAGAAATTATACAAGCATTCAAATGCATTTTATTATGAATTCTACTTTGTATTCAAACGTGTAGTGTTTTTTCTGTCCCTTCTACATTGTCATGTTTCTCTAATTTTCTGAAGTAACTTTTAGGTATGATCATTGCATACTTTACAAAGATTGAGATAGTCATTAACCTGTCTGTAACTCTGTTGCATAGTATGTGACTCAGAGGTAAAAATACTTTTGTTTTGAATTTTAATAGCATAGTCACAATAGATTTTGATATTGAAAATTTTTTAATCAAAGAAAAAATATTAAAACATGAAATCTAGTAAGCCTGTGGAGATATAGTTTAAGATCTCACGTAAAAATGCACAAGAGAAACCAACTATACCTTGTTTGTAATCCAAATACGTCCTCTTAAGAAACAATAAGAACTATTACGAGTTTTCTGAGCTTACACACTTACAGAAGTTTGTCCTTCACATTCTTTTTGTCTTTAGCATTTAATATCATAGCAGTTTAATTATTTTGAATGTCTATTTTAAAACAGGGACATAAGGACTACTACTTTAGATATTGGGTAATTTTAAACAACTTTCCTAGATACTGAAATAATTTTACTCATATTATGAGAAGATGACATGTCTCAGGGTATAAAGTAGGTTAATTTTCAGTTTTCTCAAGTACCCCATTTTGGTAACGATTTTGTGGCAGTGAAAGTACTTATTTTTTAAGCAGACACTTATATAATGTGTTAGGTGCCAGATTCTCTTTCTAAGCCCTTTATAAATATTAACTCATTTAATTTTTGTAATGGCCCTATAAAATAGGATTTGTGATTCTTCTCACATTTTACAGATGAGGAAACTGAGGCACAGAAGTTAAGTAATCTGCTGAAGTCACTAGCCGTTGTGGCTAGAGCCAGAATTTGAACTCAGATAATTTGATTTCAGACTGGGAGCTCTTCACCACTATGCCACACTGCTCCTCTGATTGGTGATAATGAAATGAGTTAGGAAATTATTCCTCTTGGGAACCCAACCATGCACCAAATATATATTGCTAATATCTTTGCCTCAGTATATTCAGAAAGATGATTGATTATTTTATTATTTGTTTATTCATTTCTTCCATTCAACAAAACTTTGAGTTCCCTATACTAGGTATACGAAGTATACCTTTTTGATCAAAATGTGCTCAGTTGTATAGTAACCTGCTTTTAGCATGCCCAAAAGAACTACTAGCAGTTGATCAGTTTTCTTAATAAATTCCTTTTTGAATTCTCAACTAATCTACTTTACCTATTTGAGAGATTGTTCATTAATTTAGCAAGCGTTTATTGAACACCTAATATGTACTACAGTACTATTCTAATGTTGTTTTGAGTTAAGTAATGCTAATATGTAAGTCCTCCACAGTTTAGCTAGTAGGGTTTGGGAAAATGTTGCCTGCCTCTGAAGAAAGATTGCAAAGCATGGCAGGCCATAAAAATTGACCCAGTGCCACTTGAATACTACATAACAATGTAGACAGCTGCTTGTCCCCTCTACTTCTTAGAACTCATTTGTTCATCATTCAGCAAACGTTTGAGTGCTGTCATGTGCCAGGGATTATGCTAGGCACTGCTATTAGTTGTTCCGGAACTTAATGCTTCTTTGGCACTATTCACAAATGCCTGCTTAACTGGTAGTAAGATCTTATCTTTAAAACATCCATGTCCTTAACCTCTTGGAAAACAACCAAATTGAGCATTAGGAAAAATATCTCCAAATCTCATATACTATACTCCACAGGTGAGACAGTCTATTGGCTTAACAAAATTACTGAATTCTCAAGCTGATAACACCTTTATCCCAGTAACTCTACAGACCTCAGCTCTTGCAGCTTAACAGTCTCCTCTTAATTAACTAAAGTGCTGCAGGAAACAGCCTGCAACTGTCCTTGTGGTTATAGTATGTCTTCCTAAGATTGCCTGTCCCATGGAAAGAGAGGAGACAGGCTGCTCTGAACTACTACTGTTGACATGAGAGTGAGGTGACCAGAAGCTGTTTTGCTTAACTTTCCCTTAGCATACCTTGCAGGCTGGGCCCAAAGATGACCTCTTTTCTTGAGGCCCTGTATTATTATTTTTTTTTTGAGGGGGTTGGCAATTTTTGATTAAGATGAGCGGGCTATAGGTCTTGGTTCAAATAACTTATGTAGCTACTTCACCCTCAAGGAGGTGAAGTATAATTTCCCACTCCTTAAATGTGGGCTGTACGTAGTCACCTCCTTCCTAAGAGCATAGTTTAGAGATATGGAAATGTTTACACTGGAAAAACATGACGAACACTACTTCAGCCAGGTGATCAAGGTTAACTTCTGGAGTCACATGGCATGCTGATAGTATGTATCCTTGGTGTGATGTGATTAAATGGCACTTTATCTCTGTGGCCTTCTTACTAAGAACCAATAGCACAGTGTAATCATGAGAAAAGCATCAGATGAATTCCAACTTGGGAATATTCTACAGATATCCCATTAGTACTCTTCAAAACTGTCAGACTCATCAGAAACAAGGAAAGTCTGGGAAACTGTCACAACCAAAGGGGGCTAAGGAGAAAAGACAACTAAATGTAATGTGGTATTCTGGAGTAGAGAAAGAATGTTGAATAAAACTAAGGAAATCTCAAGTGTGGGCTTTGGTTAATAACAGTGCTTCAACATTGGTTTATTGTAACAAATGTACCATACTATGTAAAATGTTAATAACAAGGATCAGGAGTATATGGAAACTGTGTACTAGCTTTGCAGTGTTCTATAAATCTAACATTGCTCTAAAATAGATTATTTAAAAACAAAACCAAAAATTAATTCACCCACTCCTAGCTAGTTGACCCTTGCATTGGTTTTTATTTGGGGCTATCTGTAGTGTTTCTCCACAGCTTAGTAAAAATCAAGTTGATTTTGCTGTAATTGATTTCAAGGAAATATTATGTTTAGTCTCATGTTCTTTTAAAAGTGTATTAAAGGCAGGGAAGTATATTTTAGAATTTTTTTTTTTTTTATCAAGACTAGTCTTATTTTTAAAAGATTTTTTTAAAAAGGATATGTGAAAATTGTGAAATGGTCAGATTTGTGTAGGGTGTATAGAGAATACAGTGGAAGGGAGACTGGGGGCCATTGGGAAGAACAGTTTAGTTTTAAAAAGGAGAAATGTCAGGACAAATTGAATGTGGACATAAGAAGAGGGGGAAAGAGTCTAGAATGATTCCCTGGTTTCTGAGTAGAATGGCTGATTAAATGGTAAGAAGGGTTATCAAGATCAAGAATATAGGAGGAAGCTGGGTGCGGAGGCTCATGCCTATAATCCCAGCACTTTGGGAGGCCAAGGTGGGTGGACCATGAGGTCAGGAGTTCAAGACTGGCCTGGCCAAGATGGTGAAACCCCATCTCTACTAAAAATACAAAAAAAAAAATTAGCCAGGCATGGTGGTGTGCTCCTGTAAGCCCAGCTACTCCGGAAGCTGAGGCAGAGAATTGCTTGAACCCGGGAGGCAGAGGTTGCAGTGAGCCAAGATCGAGCCACTGGACTCCAGCCTGGGTGACAGAGCAAGACTCCATCTCGTACATATGTGTATGTATATGTGAGGATATTGGGAAAGAGGAGGGGGCAAAGAGGAATTTGTACTATGTTTGAGTATATGTCTATAATCTTAAAAGTTGTCATAATACTATTATATTGAAGTTGAGACCGTATACTGAAACGTTTTTACATATATTAACTCATTTAATTTTTACAATAGCCTTATAGTTTTTTTTGTTTTTTTTTTTTTGAGTCAAAGTCTTGCTTTGTCCCCCAGGCTGGAGTATAGTGGTGTGATCTTGGCTCACTGCCAACTTCTACCTCCCAGGGTTCAAGTGATTCTCCTGCCTCAGCCTCCCAAGTAGCTGGGATTACAGGCATACACCACCATGCCTGGTTAATTTTTTGATTTTTTGTGGAGACGGGTTTCACCATGTTGGCCAGGCTGGTCTTGAACTCCTGGTCTCAAGTGATCCACCTGCCTTGGCCTCCCAAAGTGCCACCTGCCTTGGCCTCCCAAAGTTTCATGTTACGGGTTATAGGCATGAGCCACCACACCTGACCCTTACAGGTATTTTGTAAGAGATTTCTATAGCACTTTTGGTATTAGATATGAATCATGACCATTTGTTATAGTTAGGGATATGAGCTAGAGATGTTATAGGTGAGAATGCTTAGTGAGGGCTTCACAGGGTCCAGGTTTGGGCATTAACTTTATGGGTCCAGAAGTAATTGGACTTGAGATGACTGACTAACATTATTTAAGCTTGTAAGAGATTGATATGTAAGTCAGAATGTCAAATTACTATTTACAGAAAGAAATATTATTGCTAAGTACAGTTCTCAAAATAGCTAATCAGTAGATTTTTTTTTTTTTTTTCTCTGCTAGGGGAGAAAACAGATCTAGTCCGAAAAGCTAAATTAAAATTGGAAATTAATTGGCGAGCAGGACAATTGATTGGATGATCTTAACAGTGTCATTAACCTGTGATAATTTTCCATGTGATGATATAGTATTTTACTGCAGGGCAAAAAAGGATACCACGATTGCCTGTCAGGAGACTTTCTTTGTGGATAATTTTGAAGATACATAGACAAATCTTTTTTCTCCTTATTTTTCCAGTCTTCACACAAACTGTTTTTTCTCTCTCTCTCTCTTTTAAAACCAGTTATTATTTTCCAGATAAAGACACATAGCTTTTATCTTTTTTTATTGTGATTCCATCCTGGTGATTGAATTTTTAGCTTAATTGGACTTCTGGATTTCCTTTTCTACAAATCTTTTGCTCTAGTTGTTATCTGTATGTTTTATTTACTCAATTAACTTATCTGATGTATTCATTTGCCAATAGAACATTGTTTCTATGGGAGATCTCAAATCACCATTTCTATTTAAAATACCTTGCTAGTGTTTTAACAGTTCATTTAATCAGTTTAAAATGAGGCATTTCTATTAAATAATGCCCCTTTTTTTTCAATTTTTATTTTTATGGTGTATTTCTCAGCATTTTAAGAGGAATAAAGATGGTATTTTAATTCTGATTATTTAATATTGTAATTTGCAACATTTATGTAAGTGGGATTAATTAACAGAGTAGATTTGTTCTGAGATGAAAACTACCTCCCTGATGTGTGGATAGTCATGATGTGAATGCCATACATTATCTCTTACCCTGCACATTTGAGCATGTAAGAAACAGAATTTACAGGGGTAAACAGTTCTGGAAAATTTTAAAGATACAAGTATTAAATCATGTGAAAAGTGAAAAAACATTTTATTAAATGCATTACCTTTGCATTTTAATGTTAGGATTTGAGTACTTTGTAGAAGGTGATCTGGAAGAGACTAGGACAATTTTTGTCACTTAAGTGATAGCCTGGAATTGCTGTCTTTCCCTTGTTCTAACGGTTCAGTTATGTGTAGATATCCTACTGAGAGAAAAACCCAAAAAGACACAAAGTAAGGAGACAGCAGAGAACCAGCAGGCTTTCAAGAATACATATCTGTTTCTGTGTAAGTGTCTTAATAACTTTCTGAGCCATGGCCCTTTTGAGGGACTTCAACTTCCCCTAGCTTTTTTGCTTATGACATGCAAGACCAGAAGAACAAGTACATAATGGCTTCATCTCCACCAGCAGCTTGTGCCCAGAGGAGAAATTGCTCTCCTACCCGTTTCCTTTCTTTGAGCTGTTGGCATTGTATTAACTTTTAATGGCAAAAACTGCAATTACTTTTGCACCAACCTAATAATATGAGAATGTACTTCTGAAACTAGAATAGAAGACAGTGGGAAACATGATTCTGTTAACCAGCTTCTCAGAAATATCTGTTCACTAAAAGACTTTAAAAAAACTTGATGAAGTTACTGTGAACCACACTATAATTTAATACTTTCTGTAACAGTGATATATCTAAGAGGCTAAAAGGAATACAGGTGCATATTAAAAATACTTCAAGGCAATAAGCCCAAATATTATCTTAGTGTTTTGATTTCAAAAACGTTTTTAGACTGGGCATGGTGGGTCATGCTTGTAATCCCAGCACTTTGGGAGGCTAAGGCTGGTGGATGGCTTAAGCTCAGGAGTTCAAGACCAGCCTGGGCTGTTACATGGTGAAATCCTGTCTCTACAAAAAATACACAAAAATTAGCTGGGTATGGTGGCATGTACCCATACTCCCAGCTACTCGGGAGGCTGAGGCAGGAGGATCACTGGAGCCTGGGAGGTTGAAACTGCAGTGAACTCTGATTGTGCCACTAACTGCACTCTAGCTTGGGCAACAAAGAGAAACTTTGTCTCAGAAAAAAACAAAAAAAAAGTTTTTAATCAAGCTAATATATGTACATAGTTAAGTCAAATGTTACTACAAAACTTACAATGAAAGATAAATATCTTCTGCTTCATCCCTCCTTACCCCTTTTTTGTCCGCACCAACAACTTGTAATTTATCCTGTAATTTCTTAATTTATCAGTTATAGGCATCTAGTGATTTCATGTTATGGAAAATGAAGATTTAATACTAATACCCTCTGTTACTACCATTCCTCTCAACATGATTATATCACAATTTTTGTTTAAGTCAATGACAAGTGTTTACATTATTATTTTTACATTTTATTTTTAATAAAATGTTTTTTCACTTTTCATGTGATTTAATACTTGTGTCTTTAAAATTTTCCAGAACTGTTTACCCCTGTAAGTTCTGTTTCTTACGTGCTCAGATGTGTAGGGTAAGAGATATGTATGGCATTCACATCATGACTATCCAAACATCAGTAGTATAATGTGGTACCAATACTTTTTCCCATTTAGAATCTCAAAGTCTGTACAATATCTAGTATTTTATTTTAATTTATGGAATGAGGAGGACTAAAATCCTTTCTAGTGACTGAAAACAAAAGCAGAAAACCTCAGTCTTATATGAAGCCCATGAATGGGATTTAGGGGTTTGTAGACTCACCCAAAATTGTATTAATAGGTAAAGATTTTGACATGCATTTCTCTGGAGGAGAGCCCATAGCTTTCCAAAGAAGTCTGTTATCCCCAAACAGTGATTATAACTCAGTTACAGCCATGGAAGGGGCTCTGTAACCTGTGATTCTCAGTATACTTTGGGTTCATAAACCTGTTTAAAAAGTCTAATAAAAGGCTGGGTGCAGTGGCTCACGCCTGCAATACCAACACTTTGGGGGAGGCCAAGGCGGGTGAATCATGAGGTCAGGAGATCGAGACCATTCTGGCTAACAAGGTGAAACCCCGTCTCTACTAAAAATACAAAAAACTAGCCGGGCGAGGTGGCGGGTGCCTGTAGTCCCAGCTACTCGGGAGGCTGAGGCAGGAGAATGGCATGAACCCAGAGGCGGAGCTTGCAGTGAGCTGAGATCCGGCCACTGCACTTCAGCCTGGGCGACAGAGCAAGACTCCGTCTCAAAAAAAAAAAAAAGTTTAATAAAAGTTTCCAAATGATTAAGTATAATTTTAGAGGTTCTTCGAGCCTCCACAACCCATTTTCAGACTTCTTGAACTTAGTTCTGCTCTTCGATGCCTGGAGTTTACATCTTTAGTTCTCTTTTGTATAACTTTCTATTTTTTGCTTTGGAAATATTTTATTACTGATTTTTAAATTTTAAATATTAAATTATAATGGCCATTTTGTGTGTTTTGCTCCAAACTTGGTTTACCACTTCTAAATGACGTATGTCAAATTTTAACTCTGCAATTCATGATAACCAGCTACACAATAATCTGTCAGCTAAGATAGTTCAGCATATATAGTGTTTTAATTATCAAAGTTTTTCCTACTTCTAAAAATTGTTATCTGGCTGTTCTTCATTAACTGTTTTATTAATAAATACTATTGATACTGAACCTGAGAGGTTCCACAAAGCCAAAGTGGTGCCCTCATTAGGGTATATTTCTCTTCTCTTTGTTTTTTTCCTCTTGTGTTTCCTCTTTGTAGCACTTCCATTCTGTTTTGATTCTATTTCCCAGATAGTAATAGTGTGTCTACCTCTCAAAATACCAAAAAGCTAGCTGGGCATGGCAGCATGCACCTGTTGTCTCTGTCAAGGCCAGCCTGGGCAATATAGCAAGACCTCATCTCTTAAAAAAAAAAAAATTAAAGCTGCACATTTGAGATTTAGAAAAGTGGAATTTCTATTTGTCTCTAAGAGCATGATTTTCTTTAAAGAGGAGTATCTTCATTTGATTGCAAAAGTTTCTTTTGAGTGTATTTTCTAAAGAAAATATATCAAATTATGCAAATATAGAAATAATGTGAATTTAACTTTCAGTGCAATGCGTGTTTTACTATCTAAATTACCAAGACCATGGATTGTGGACGAGAAGAAAGATGATGGTTATACTGCCTTACATCTGGCTGCCCTTAATAATCATGTAGAAGTGGCGGAACTGTTGGTACATCAGGTAAGAAAAGAGTTAAATAATTCTCTCTCTCTCTTTTTTTAAACAATTTGGGACCATTGCCATTCATTTATTTATTGCTTTATAAATTGCCTGTTAGTAGGTTCCAGTAAAACCTCATGATGATGAAAATTCAGATATAATGCATATTCTGTCTTCTGCCCAATACATCTTAAATGCAGGATGGTAATGTGTGTGTGAGAGTGAGTCCCTTAATTCCCAGGATTTCCTCTGCACAGTCTTCCTGGATTGGTGCTACGAAATGGGCATCAGCTAACAGAGATTTCCCAGAATGGCTGCCACTGTTATGGAAGTATCATCAACCACAGCACCAAGAACCATCTGTGTTGATAATTAAACAGTGTGGCCAGTTGTCAGCAGACTGCAGTTTGCAGCTAAGATTAGGGGATTTATTTCATAACTACTGCTGGCCCCTGGAATTTATGACTGGATAGCAGTACAGACTCACCTTAGTCATTTCATTCATCTCAGAATAGGATGACACTATGTTTTTATGAGATTGGATTTTGTGGGGAGCCTATTTTGTAGTTTTAGGATATTTTAGTAATTTCAGCAAATTTTTCATATGCTTCAGTAAAGCATATGCCATATAGATGCACTGAAATTATCAAAGAATTATCTGTGATTCCTGACTTCAAGGAATTTATAGTCTAGTTAAAAAGATGAAACAGAAAAATTTAGCAAATAATATATGTAATTAAATACCAAATTATAAAGTATACATTCCAAAAACTACAGAAATTTAAAGAAATATATCAAAAGTTAAGCTACCCCCCCACTACTTTAAATCTTTGCTGTTAAAATTAGTGCTCTCTGTTAATTATGATAATTCCTTTTTATTACAAAATCTAAGTGAACTTGTAACACTATCTTGATGTCTTGGTTATTGTTGCCTTGTAGTAAGTCTTGAAATCAGATAGATTAAATCCTCTTTCTTCTTCTTTTTCAGGATTCCTTTAATGTTCTAGATCTTTTGCTTTTGCGTGTAAATTTTTGTTTGCTTTTGAGATTGGATCTTACTCTGTCACCCAGGCTGGAGTACAGTGGCACAATCATGGCTCACTGCAGCCTTAACCTCCCAGGCTCAAGCAATCCTCCTGCCTCCCAAGTAGCTGGGACTGTAGGCATGCGCCACCATGCCTGGCTTTTGTTTATTTATTTTTTCTGTAGAGACAAGTTCTATGTTGCCGAAGCTGGTCTCAAACTCCTGGTCTCAAGTGATCATCTTGCCTGAGCCTCCCAAAGTGCCACCATGCCTTTTCCATATAAATTTTAGAATCAGCTTATTAGTTTCTATTAAAAAGTCTTTTGGGCGTTTGATTGCTCTTGCATATATTAGATTTGTTCTTCAGTAGGTTTTTGCGGATGCTATTATAAATTGTATTTTAGCTGGATGTGGTAGCACGCCCCTGTATTGCCAGCTACTCAGGAGGCTGAAGCAGGAGGATTGCTTGAGCCCAGCAGTTGGAGGTTACAGTGAACTGTGATTACACCACTGCATTCTGGCCTGGGCAGCAGAGCGAGGCCCAGTCAATCAATGAGTCACTCAACAGAATTGTTTTTACATTTCAATTTCCAATTGTATATTGCTAGTAGATACAAACACAATTTTTGTATGTTTTCCATATATCCTGTGACCTTGCTTACACTTATTCTAGTATCTTCTCTGTGGATTACTTAGTATTTTCTATATAGCAATCATACAAACCAAAAGAATAAAAAATGCAGAAGTAGAACCACACATATATATAAACAGCAACTCAAATTACTTAAGAAAAAAAGAACCATACATATATAGACAATTCCTTTTTTTTATAGAAGTGCCAAAGTAATATGGGAAAGGATTGTTTCCCAAAAATAGGGCTAAACCAAGTAGATATCCATATACTAAAAACAAAAAAACCCAAACAAAAAACCTTGACTTTACTTCACAACTTACCCAAAAATTAAATGGGTCATAGACCTGAACAGAGAAACTTAAACCATAAAACCAGCCAGGCCTGGTGACTCATGCCTGTAATCCCAGCACTTTAGGAGGCTGAGGCAGGAGAATTGCTTGAGTGTAGGAGTTCGAGACCAACCTGGGCAACATTGTGAGAACTCATCTCTACTATATATAATATATATATACACTATAT
>NW_012117932.1:688713-722036 GCF_000951035.1 Colobus angolensis palliatus | reverse complement strand
ATATATATTTTAATTAGCTGGGTGTGGTGACATGTGCCTGTGTCCCAGGTACTTGGGAGGCTGAGATGGAAGATCACTTGAGCCTGGGAGGTTGAGGCTTCATGCCACTGCATTCCAGCCTGGGTGAAGAGGGAGTGAGACACCGTCTCCAAAAAAAAAATAAATAAAAGGACAAATAACTCTATAAAAATGGTCAAAAGATTTAAACATCCACTTTACTAAAGGAGATATACAGTTAGCAAATAGGCAAGTGAAAGTGTCATTAGTGATTAACAAAATAGAAATAACCACAACCAGATACTACCAATTGCCCACCAGAATGACTAAAATTAAAAGACCAATAAAACCAAGTATTGGTTAGGATGTGGAACAGTTAGAATTCTTATATATTGCTGGTGTTTTTTTAAAGCAGGCACTTTGAAAAACAAATTGGTGGTTTCTTACAAAGTTTGACATAAATTTACCATGTGACTTAGCTATCCCACTTCTAGGTATGTACCCAAGAGAACGTAGGACACCTTTCTAAGCAAATACTTGTACTGAATGTTTGCAGCAGGTATTATTAGCCCCATACTGGAAGCGAAGCCAAATGTTAATTAAGCTAGTGCCTGGATAAACAAATTGTGCAAATTGTGGTGCACCCATGCAATGAATACTATTTAGTGAAATGTCAATGCTGGAAAAGCTCAGGAAACTTAAAGAAAATCCCCATTGTTTACATTTATATGAGAAAAAGACATGATAAAAAATAAAGCTGACACTCGGGAGGCTAAGGCGGGAGTATTCCTTAAGCTCAGGAGTTTGAGGCTGCAGTGAGCTGTGTGCCACTGCACTACAGCCTGGGTGACAGAGTGAGACCCTATCTCAAAAAAGAAGAAAAGAAGCTGAGATCAGGTGCCCTCTGACCACACATCAAAGAAACGTAATAAAAACAAATGAGAAATTCCCATCTTGAAGAATATAATATAACGTTACCAAAGTTTCAGTTCCATATACCCTCCCTAGTATCAGAGTTGTAACCAGAGGACATGCGTGGTTCTAAGACCCAAACGAAATGATCAAAGTTTATCTTTTGAATCTTCAGCTCTTTTGTTAATCTCATTTTTTAAAAACTTAAAATTATGCTAGACATTTGCTAGGCATTTTTTATATGTTATTTTTCTTAATCTTCACATTAACCCTGTGAAATAGGTTTTAACTGTCACCATTTTGAAGCTGAGGAAATAGATGATGGAGCTTTGACCTAGGTCCCCTGACTCCGAGGTGCACTTATTTTGTGCCTCAGTCTCTTTCTTCATCAGGGTTCAGCTTTTCTCATATGATTCTTTGGCTGCCCTAGGATCTGGGGTAGGACTTTCTGCTTACTTTAATGCATAATTTTATGTACAAATTAAGCATTGCCTTCTCACCTAAAGCAAAATTTCTTTTCACAGATTGAGGAAGAGCTCAAATATGCAGCAAGGGGAAGTGAACTTATTAGGTCATTAAAGTAAATCTAAATCCAGTATGCAGACTCATTAAATATACAACTTTTCAGGAAATATATACAGTTCTAAGGAGTTGATTATTTCCATTACTTTATAGTGGAGATTGAAAGAGATCTGTCTTTGAACTCTACTGTGCTTTGTCCTTTTTAACTATTCTTAGATGGAATTAGCATAATAAAGATATTTTTAAAACTTGCTGTTTTACTTCAGAAAGTTAGTTGCCCCATCCATTTTTCTACTTTAACAGCAACTGTTACCATATGAGAATAACCTTGCAACAGCTGAAGGAGAAAGTAGCCAGCAGTGTTCGGTGTTATGTATTCCTTATAAGTAGTTAGTTTTTCATGTTCTTTACTGTTTTCATGTTTACTTTAACCATTTAAAATTTGTTCTTCTCGTTCAGGGTAATGCAAACCTGGATATCCAGAATGTGAACCAACAAACTGCCCTGCACCTTGCTGTTGAACGACAGCATACCCAAATTGTTAGGGTAAAGTATTGACATACATTTTAGCTTACAATTACATTTTAACCATACAGATTCTTAGAACTTCCTGAAAATTGGAATGATACAGTGTTACATGTCTCAAAATGGCATAGTTAGATGTAGGTAAATGTGAATGCAATGTGATTTGCCAAGACACATAAGACTATATGCTTAAGACTGGTTTCTATATATAGATGGTGCTTTTCTAAAGCTCTTCAATAAGTATCCTAGAAAGGATTAGGGAAATTGGGAAAGCACCGTAAGCAAAGTTTTAATAAACTTCTATTTACTGCTAAAGTAATCTTTTGAAATGTCAACTATGCATTTTTATTTAAGGGGTTGTAGTTTAGCAAACACTGTTCACATTTATTGTTATTTGAAATTCCTCTTGTTATCCTCCATGGCTTTCCTCATGACCATACATTTGGAGAAAATTGACCAAAAGAAATAGAATCAATAATAACAGTTGCTTGTTTGTGTACATAATAAAAGAATTTTGAACATTATGATTTGGTCCTGGTGGAAGTGCTTAACATATCTCAAGTCATACATCTAAAGTTAAAAAGAGAAATAAAGTCCTAAATATCCGCCCATTATCATCATCTTAGAGTAGATGAATTAAGCAACATACCGATTCTCATATATTTTTATTTTCTCTAATTCAATATATTTAAATAACCAGAACACATCAGTCTTTGTAAGGAGCCACAGGGTTCGAGAAGAGTAGAAGGCAAAAGCATAAAAATGATTAGCTTTAGTGGTAACTTCTTCAGTAGGTCCAGGGTGCTCTCACCGTTACTTTAGATATGTTGAAGTTTCTTATGTACGTGGACATGTTACCAATATGAAACATCTTTCTCTTTTAGCTTTTGGTCCGGGCAGGTGCCAAGCTGGATATTCAGGATAAGGATGGGGATACTCCTTTGCATGAAGCTCTAAGGCATCACACTTTGTCTCAGCTACGTCAGCTCCAAGATATGCAAGATGTGGGGAAGGTGGATGCTGCCTGGGAGCCATCCAAAAACACAGTGAGTAAAGATCATCTTTCATTCAGTACCAGTGGAAGAACATTTTTATGCAAGATCTTATATTTACTGGTAATCTAATCTGTATTGGATAAAATATTTTATCAGAGCTATGTACTTAGAAACTTAGTTTATGAACTTAGTACTCTAGTCAGTACTATCTTATTGCTCCACATTTTTACCAAAAGTTGTTCAGTTCTGTTGTTGTTGTTGTTGTTGTTATGGACTCTATGTCGCCCAGGCTGGAGTGCAATGGCTTCATCTCTGCTCATCACAACCTCCCGGGTTTAAGCGATTCTCTTGCCTCAGCCTCTCAAGTAGCTGGGATTACAGGAGCCTGCCACCACGTCCAGCTAATTTTTGTATTTTTAGTAGAGACGGGGTTTCACCATGTTGGTCAGGCTGGTCTTGAACTCCTGACCTCAGGTGATCCACCCGCCTTGGTCTCCCAACGTGCTGGGATTACAGGCCTGAGCCACCGCGCCTGGCTGTTCAGTTCTTTTCGACATCAACCATTCATAAATAGATACGTGGTGGTATCTTACTGTAGTTTTTAATTTGCATTTCCCTAATGACCATTGATATTGAGCATCTTTTTATTTGCCTGTCACCACATGTATTTTACGAAGTGCCTGCTCAAATCTTTTGTTCATTATTTTGTTGTGCTGGTTGTTTTCTTATTACTGAGGTTTGAGAGCTCTTTATGTAATCGGAATACAAATTCTTTATATGTGAGTGCACATATTTTCTCTTAGTTGGTAGGAGGTTTGTCTTTTCATTCTTTTTTTATTTTTTATTTTTTGAGACAGAGTCGCGCTGTGTCACTCAGGCTAGAGTGCAGTGATGATCTCGGTTCACTGCAACCTCCACATTCTGGGTTCAGGTGATTCTCCTGCCTCAGCCTCCCGAGTAGCTGGGACTAACAGGCGCCTGCCACCATGCCTGGCTAATTTTTTGTATTCTTTTTAGTAGAGACGGAGTTTTGCCTTGTTAGCCAGGATGGTCTCGATCTCCTGACCTCGTGATCCGCCTGCCTCTGCCTCCCGAAGTGCTGGGATTACAGGCGTGAGCCACCACGCCCAGCCCTTTTCATTCTTCTAATAGTGATTTGGAAGAGTCAAATTTTTTAATTTTGAAGAAGCCTAATTTATCAAGTTTTTCTTTCATCATTTATGTTTTTTTTTGTGTTCTGTCTGAGACATCTTTGCCAAACCCAAGATCACTGAGGTTTTATGTTTTGTACTAGAAGTTTATAAAGTTTTAGCTCTTATGTTTAGGTCTATGATTCTTTTTGAGTTAATTTTTATATATCGTGTGACGTATGGATCCAGGTTCATTTACTTGTGGATATCCAGTTGTTCCAGTACCATTAGTTGAAAAGACTTTCTGTTTCTTTTCTTTTCTTTTTTTTTTTTTTTTTGAGACAGAGTCTCGCACTGTTGCCCGGGCTGGAGTGCAATGGTGTGATCTTGGGACACTGCAACCTCCGCCTCCTGGGTTCACGCGATTCTCCTGCCTCAGCCTCCCAAGTAGCTGGCATTACAGGTGCACACCACCACACCCCACTGATTTTTTGTATTTTTAGTAGAGACGGGGTTTCACTATGTTGACCAGACTGGTCTCGAACTCCTGACCTCGTGATCTGCCTGCTACAGTCTCCCCAAGTCAAGGGATTATAGGCATGAGCCACCACACCTGGCCGAAAAGACTTTCTTTTTCTACTGAATTGCCAGTATACTTTTATCCAAAATGCAGTTAATTGTTTATGTGAGGGTCTCTTTCTGGATCATGTATTCTGTTCTATTGGTCTATGTTTTTAGCTATTTGATGCCAACCCCCAGTCTTGATTACTGTCTACATAATACGTGTTGAAGTCAGGTAGTGTAAGTCCTCCAGTTTTCATGTTTTTTTGAAGTTAATTTGACTATTCTAAGTCCTTCACATTTCCATATGAATTTTAAAATCATTTTTAAGAGGGTAAAAAGGTTCTGAGACCAAAGTGTTTGAGACCTCTGCCTTATTTATGACCATGGGTAAATTCTCTTAGCTCTGTGTGCCTCTTTTTTTCTCATTTTAAAATGGGAAGAGGAGAGCACTTACCTCGATAAGATTGTTGTAAAGATCATGGAAAGTGTGTAAAATAATACTTGATCCATTTTAGACATTCAATAAATGTTAACAATTATTGCTACCATTTTCACATAAGATGATGAGAAGAATCTCAGATAATAATCAGAATCTAATTTGTCTCATTCTCCATATCTTGGCTCAGTTCCTAGTCATTGGTTCTTTTCTCAGTTTTCTCTCCTGTCGTTGTTTCAAGTTGGTTGCTAACTGCTCCAGAGCCAAATTAATTAGTATCTCAATCGGAAGTCCCACTTTTGAGTTCTGTTGGGCTTAATTGACTTGATTTGGGTTATTTGTCCATCCCTGTACTAGCCATACAGGTAAGGTAGTGATATCTGACTGGTTTGGGCCATTTTTGGTCCACCCCTGCAGCTGGAGAATGTAGGTCCACCTCTACAACTGGAGAAAGCATACTTGTGTATATGCTTGAGAAAACCGGGGTAGAGCAGTGGGGAGGGAACATTAGGACTGGAAATTGTAAGTGTCCAACACACACACATACATATATATGATGGCAAGAATTGATGGCAGATTCCTAGAGGGAAAATCATGACTCTTTTTATTTTATTGCAGTTAATAATGGGACTTGGTACCCAGGGGGCAGAGAAGAAGAGTGCAGCATCTATTGCCTGTTTCTTGGCAGCCAATGGCGCTGACCTGAGCATTCGAAATAAGAAGGGTCAGTCGCCACTTGATCTCTGTCCTGATCCGAATCTCTGCAAAGCACTGGCAAAGTGTCATAAGGAAAAAGTCAGGTTTGTGTAATTTATTATCATTAAACTTAATATTCTGTACAGAAAATATCATGTGGTTTCATAATGGAGGACGTGGCTACTTAAAAATGTCTTTATCTTTGCTCTTCCTGTGTCTTTTTGTTGACCCTTTCTTCCCTGAAATTTTTCTTCATTGAAAATTTTTCTGCAGGCAGCTTATCTCTTATTTTATGCCATATTCCCCACATTATTAAGTGCAATGCTCTATGCTTAATAAGTTCAGAGAAACTAAACTTGTCTGATCTTCTAGTACTCCCATGTGTTAGAGGGATTTATAAGAAAAAGTCTTCTAGTAAAATTGCTGTTATTAATGTTATATGTATTTTAAATTGTATTTATTTTTTATTTTATTATTATTATTTCTTAAAAATAGGTCTCGCTGTGTTGCCCAGGTTGGACTTAAACTCCTGGGCTCAAGCGATCCTTTTACTTCATCCTTAGTAGCTGGGACTTTATGCATGTGCCACTGTGCCTGGCTTTGTGTTTAAAATTTAAATAGAATCTTCCTAAGAGAGGCAACTTGCACTCCGTGAACAGGTATCTCACACAAACTCTGTAATAAATCTTAGCACCCTGCTCAGTGCCTGACAGGTGCACTCAGTAAGTATCAATGGAGAATTGACAGAATTAATAAATGAATGCACCAATTCCTGGTGGAGTTTTCTCTAAAGATGATCATTTCACATTTGTCTCTTTTTCTGAAAGATATGTCAGTGATTTTAATTATTATTTATGACATAACTGATTTCCTTATGAGATTTTATGGCTGTACAAAAAGGTACACATCTCATTGCTTTTTTTAATCTGAACAGTGCTGTGCAACTGTTGTTGCCCTTTATACCTGGTTCTTGTCACTGAAATTTCAGTAGCTGTTCCTTAACCTTAGTGTTCCTTGCCTCTCTTATAATTTATGTGTAGTGATGAAATATTATCTCTTTGGAATCTGTGCATAGAACTGTGTTATAGAGGAAATTAATATACTGAGGTATATACATTTCTTTAAGTGTGTTCTTAAGGAACATTAAATTCTATTACAAAAAGAGCATGTATCAGCCAGGTGCGGAGGCTCACACTTGTAATCTCAGCACTTTGGGAGGCTGAGGCAGGTGGATTGAGGTCAGGAGTTCGAGACCAGCCTGGCTAACATGGTGAAACCCTGTTTCTACTAAAAATACAAAAATTAGCTGCGGCCGGGCGCGGTGGCTCAAGCCTGTAATCCCAGCACTTTGGGAGGCCGAGGTCAGGAGATCGAGACCATCCTGGCTAACACGGTGAAACCCCGTCTCTACTAAAAATACAAAAAACCTAGCCAGGCGCGGTGGCGGGCGCCTGTAGTCCCAGCTACTCGGGAGGCTGAGGCAGGAGAATGGCGTAAACCCAGGAGGCGGAGCTTGCAGTGAGCTGAGATCCGGCCACTGTGCTCCAGCCTGGGCGACAGAGCGAGACTCCGTCTCAAAAAAAAAAAAAAAAAAAATTAGCTGGGCGCACGCCTGTAATCCCAGCTACTTGGGATGCTGAGGCAGGAGAATTGCTTGAACCGGGAGGCGGAGATTGCAGTGACACAAGATCACACCACTGCACTCCAACCTGCACAACAAGAGCAAAATTCCATCTCAAAACAAAACAAAAAAAGAGAATGTATCTATAAATATAAAGATACAAGGCACTATAATTACTGCAGTATTAACTTTTAAACAATGGGGTCTAAGATGGACCCTCTTTGTGTACGTGTGTGTATGTGTTCATGAGTTTCTGAAGATTGTGGTAGAAACAGGACATCCCTTTTCTGTAGCTGTAGGTGGTCATATGTATTTCTGTGCCTTGTATCTGTGTTTACAGATGCATTCTGTTTTTCTGTAATATAATTTTATATGCCTTAAGGATACACTTAAAATGTCAAAACAGCAGCTGAAGTGTTATGTTTTCCAAAGTGCCCTATCTGTTGTGGACTCTGATGACACTTTGTTCCATTTTTAGTTAGGATAAATAACATAGGGGCTAGTGAGGATTTTTGTTTTATTCCTATGCCTTCCTCTGCTGGTTCTATATAGATACAACAGGTTCTGAGCAACATTTTGTTTATGCTAAGTTTTTTTTTTATTGCTGTTTTTTATTTCATTGTTAGAAGATTCATCCTTTTCCATTGGGTGAGTGAATGTTTAGTTTGAAGTTTGAATTGTGTTAGAAGTACCTAAAGATGCAGAGATGTATATAAACACAAAAATTTAGTGTTTCACATATAGATGTTAAAGCTTAATTCTTTAATATGACTTTTTATGTATACTAATGATGCTCTAGGTATATTTTTAAACATTTTAATTAGTGAATTTGTAATAAGATAGGCTTGATTTGAAATACTTTCTTTTATTAGTGGTCAAGTGGGTTCTCGGAGTCCTTCTATGATTAGTAATGATTCTGAAACCTTAGAAGAGTGTATGGTGTGCTCAGATATGAAGAGAGATACTCTTTTTGGCCCATGTGGACATATTGCTACCTGTTCTTTATGTTCTCCACGAGTCAAGAAATGCCTCATCTGTAAAGAACAGGTTCAATCCAGGACAAAGGTAAGATATATTTAATATAGTATTTTGTCATTTTATGCAGTTCTTTGAGACTAGAATTAATAATAAGATTAAATGACGTCATGCATCTGTGTAATTTTGCTCTTCCAAACAATGATTTAAATATAGGAATACATAATTTCTGTATTTATCAGGAGATCAGAATTTCTTAATTTATTGCTGGTTTATAGTCTTGCTTATTAATGTACTGATTTGCTAAGTTAATTATTATCTGAGTTTATTGATACACCATTTTTACTGTCAAATTTTTTAGCTGTTAATTGTTTCCTTCATTATATCTAAAGTATGGTAAAATTAAAATTATCTACCATTTTGCTTTCAAAGCTCCCTGTAACCTAAGGATAGATTTAATTCTACTTTGGATTGTAGTTACTTGTATGTTGCACTTTTTTTGAAGTACACAAACTGTTTTGCATTCGTGTTTGTAAAATACTTAATTCATTTGTTTGTTAGAATGTCACACATTCTAGATTTGATTGTTTTATCAAGTTGTTGTTTAACTTGCTGTCTTCTGTGTTTCCTGTAAGCTGGAAGTTAGATGTAATAGTTTGATCGGGGTCTGCTTAACATTTTTGGCAAGAAAGCTTCACAGTTGATGCCACACACTTTTCATTATGTCCCATCTGAAGGCAAAAAAAGTCTTGTCTCCCTGTAATTAGTGATGGCCAAAATCTATATCTGCTCTGAACTTTTTCTCTCTCTTGACTCCTTTTGCTTTTTGGGAAGTATAGTTCTTTTCTGAGTTTTATTGTTTTCCATGTAACTTAGTGCTTTATTATAACTGTACCATATTACTAATTTTGCTTTACTGAAATAATTTATTTTTTAGTTTTTCAATACTCAAATGTGTGTGTGTGTTGCATATAAAGTGAAATTTGAGTTTCTTACAAATGTTTCTCTTGCGGTAAATAGTTTAAACCAAAGAGTATGTTGGTTTTGAAGTAAAAACTCATGGAGTTTATATTTCTTTTTCCATTCCCTTCTTTTTATAATCTTTATTTCTGTCTTGCTATTTATTTTTTCTTAAGCTATTCATTAACCATCATTAATAAGAAAGGAGCTGTTAGTAATTCTCATAATGAATTAGCTGGCAGTGACTTAAAAGGTGTTACCTTGCCAGTGCTTCTTCTATTTTCAACCTTCTAAGCCTGGGTGGTTTTTATGATCCAAATTAATGTATCTTTCATAGAATTTTTGGCACAGGAAAAAGCACAATGAAGTTATTTTTGATAGGAGATACTGGAGTGCTTGTATGTATGTAGCTGCTTGATCAATTCATAAAGCTGAGAAGGGTGAACTAATAGCACTTACTGTGTGCCAAACACTGTGTTGGCGTTTAATTTGTATTAAATAGGTGTTAACCCTGCTTAATAAATTAATGTGGATCATTCTACTTGGCATTTATAATTTGCTTTAGGTGCCTGCTTACAAAGTAATAGTTTGGGAAAGAATATAAAAGAAGAACAAAAATTTAAGCCATTCTTTTGTTTTTAGATTGATCTGCGTATTCTGCCATTGTGTTTGAAACTTTTTGTTAGATTAAGCCCTGTTTCAACGAACCTGTATTGAACTCCTGTTTTATAGTCAAGACAAAGATGTATATAATAATTACATGCTAAAGATTTGTAATCTATTGGTAAACTATGACTTATATATAAGCTACTCTGTCATATTGGGTGTTATAGGTGCTTTAAGAGAGTTATAAACTGAGTAGGAGTTTAGAGCCTCAAGTTGTCAGAAGCAGAGTCTTAGCTATGAAGTTATTCTTACAAAAGCTGTGGCTCAAAGAAATATACTGACAGCTGGTTCTTGAATGCAGGTCTCTTGATTCTTAAGCCCCTGTTCTTTTCAGGTGCATAGACAAAATTAAGAATGATGTCCGCAAGGGATAGTTGATGGAACAGAGAAGGAGAGGAAAGGGGAAAGAATACGCTTTCATTCTTTTTCAGACCTTTTGAATATAGTTATTTCGAGAATTAATGGGCTTGCAATTTGATTTTTAAATATAAAAGTTTTAAATCTGTAGAAAAGTAGAAAAACTATTGATATACCCACCCAACAGATTTGCCAGGTTGGTTGTAGAGCCTTTGACTATGAAGAAATAGTGACCCCAAGTGGTTAAAGGATAATGAACGTCTTCATTGAAGAAAAACAAATTACAGTATTTGGAGGGTGGTATAAACAAGCATGGGATCCTTTTCTGTTAGAGAAATACAAAGAAAGAAATTAATTGAATTAACATGAACTATTTCTGTTGAAATAGCAAAAATATGTTTTAAAAAATGCTAGCAAGGAAAGTGGCAAACAAGCACTCTCTAAAATGGAGTCTAGGAGGCCAACCCGGCTGTATGTACAAACATTACACAATATGCTTTGGTTTAGTAACTCCACTCCTGGAAGTATAACCTGAGGAAATAATTCAGGAGGAAAAGGTATGACTACAATTTTTTTTCTTATAATAGGGGAATAGGTACAGATAAGGTTTTTAGATCAGTTTGCTATATTATTTTAAACTCTTTAGAAACAATTCAGACAAAAAAACAAATGCAATGGAAACCATTTTAAAAACCAACACATTATATAGAAAGGAGAAGATAACTATTATGTATTAGGCACTGATTTTATATATTACACGTTGAACTACTTTATACCTATCAGATTTACTCTTTATCACCCTGTGACGGATTATTCTTTATTGTTTAGGTAAATAATGTTGTAGCCCAACAATGTTAGGTAATTTGTTGGTGTTGGAGGTAGATTTTGAATCCAGGAATGTCAGCGTCTTGATCAACCATGTCTTACTGCATTCGACTTTTTCTATACTTACGTAAATTCTGTGTACATACTGAGGTGTAAGTTGGGAAAGTCCGTAGAGAGAAAGAGAGAGAGCACGCCTGCATGTATTTGGTTGTTTGGGTGATGCTGTAGGTGAGTAGTAGTAGTTGCCATTTTTGAACAGTAATATTAAGTGACGCCAGAGATGGCTAAATGTGACTGTGTGTTAGAAGGGAGAATAGGTGAAAGACAGATGAGTGGCCAAGAGCTGTGGGGTAGGGATACAGGAAGCCAGAGCCAAGGTGATTAATAGTTAAATGTCCAAGCTCAGATTAAGTGGACATGAAGAGGAGGTGAAAGTGAGGGAGATGATGAACAGGCTGTGGAAGTCTTTCTAGAGATCAGGGAGAAAGAACAGCCCAAAGCCATGGGCTTCAGGCAGCATAGGAACTGACCAAGTTCTGGAAAAGGGCACTTTAAGGTAGAGTATCTTAAATGTGGGTAAACAGAAAAATCCCTCTTGGATTTTAGCAATTTGGCTAGTCTAGCTAGATTTTTATTAATATTAGAAATCTGTCTTCTTTTAGTCATTTCTTTCAGTCATTTCTTTTTTTTTTTTTGAGATGGAGTCTCACTCTGTCGCCCAGGCTGGAGTGCAGTGGCATGATCTCGCCTCACTGCAAGCTCCGCCTCCTGGGTTCACGCCATTCTCCTGCCTCAGCCTCTGGAGTAGCTGGGACTACAGGTGCATGCTGCCACGCCTGGCTAATTTTTTGTATTTTTAGTAGAGATGGGATTTCACTGTGTTAGCCAGGATGGTTTCAATCTCTTGACCTTGTGATCCGCCCGCCTCGGCCTCCCAAAGTGCTGGGATTACAGGCGTGAACCCCTGCACCCTGCCTAGTCATTTCTTATTTTACTTCTTTATTTGTTCATTGTCTTTTTTAGTTCCCCCTCAAAAGTAGTTTTTTGGGGGAAAAAATATTGAAGCCTCCAGAGGCTTTCTCAGAGGAAGTGGAGTTTTTTTTATTCTATATTTTAGGACAGATAGGGAGATGAAGGTAGAATAGAAATAAGTGCCTGTTAAGCTAGGGTATATAAAGATGTGAAAATGAATAACCCGGAAAGTAGAGGATGAGGGGAAAGTGTGTGTTAAATTTCTCTGTGCCTAGAGTGTTTTCTTATGGAGGAAATACATTTGGATATAATCAAACTTGTTAACGTTACTAGATTTATCTATAGATGGTCACTCTGTGCTGTAACCTCTTTTTCTATAGATCGAAGAATGTGTGGTATGCTCTGACAAGAAAGCAGCTGTTCTTTTTCAACCCTGCGGCCACATGTGTGCTTGTGAGAGTAAGTAGCCTATACAGAGTTCTTCAATATTATTATTAAAATAGAAAGTGAAACAAAATTATGGTTTTGAGGGGTTTTTTGCTTTTGCTTTTGGATAACTCATAAAAAAGTTGATGGGCCCCGAGTACCTCCTATTTCTTTCTCCATACTAGATTGTCAGCTGTTTCCCTCCATGCGTCTGAGCATTAGGGAAGACTGAATATGCTGTGTTTTATTTCAGTTGTATTAGCACAAAAGGGTCTCTTTCCACACATAATAGAAATTTATTTTGAAAAATAAATATTAAAACATTTACTCTAGCCTGCGTTCACATACAAAATTAGCGTGTCTTCATTTGTCTTGACCTTAGTATTGCCTCTCCTGTGTACTTTCCTCACTGCAGAAGAATCAACAGCAACCGTTTCTGGGGCTGTAATTTCTGGCCTTCTGTAAACTTTTATGCCAGGAGAGCTTTTAGAAATCTTTTCTTTGTGAGGATAGTATTAAAATTTAAAATATTTTTAAAGTTTCTTTTAAATATATTGTCTTGAAGGCCTTTGCCCTTGTTCTTTTCAAGTTCATACACTGTTAAATATTCTCTTCCCTTTGCTTTTCTTCATTTTGTCAGTGAAGGATTTTATTTTATTTTATTTTTTATTTTTGGCAGAGTCTCGCTCTGTCACCCAGGCTGGAGTGCAGTGGCACAATCTCAGCTCACTGCAACCTCTGCCTTCCCAATTCAAGCGATTCTCATGTCCTCAGCCTGGGCAACAGACTGAGACTGTCTCAAAAAAAAAAAAAAAAAATTAAAAAAAAAAAATTGCAATAGGCAGCTGGTCAACTGAAGAAAGGGTGAAGGTTTTCTTTTGTAACATTTTGCCTAAAGTGACTGTTTTTGTTTACAAAAGAGTGGTATAATGGCTATTACCCAGTACTATCAAAAGGGCACATAGAGAATTCTCTGTCTTAAGTAAAAAGGACTCAGGTTACTTAAGTTTTCATAGGCCAGAAGTTGGCGGACATTTTTTGTAAAGGGTGAAATAGTAAATACTTTTGGCTTTGTAGGCCACATGGTTTCTGTAGTAACCACTCAACTCTTTCCCACTGCTCTACTCTGCACTGTAGTGCAAAAACAACCGTGGAAAATATGTAAATAAATGGGCCTGACTGTGTTCAATGAAACTGGTTTTATAAAAGCAGATGACAGGTCAGATTTGGCCCTCAGGTGTAGTTTGCTGACATCTATCATTCACCAAAGTGATACCTACATGAGACCTGAAAGATGATTATAATTATTAGTTGATAACACAGATTCTAGAGCCTTAATATAATATTTCCCCCCAGGAGCTTCCAGAATTTTTGCCATGGTCTTTGCTCCTTTTTAAAATTTTTTTAAATTAAATTAATTTTTTTTTTTATTTAAAAAGCTTCAGCTTTAAATTTAGCTTTCTGACTCTGGGCTTGTGCCTTCAACATTTTCACGATGACATTCTGCTCTTTGAAAGGAAAGCATTCTTGATCTGTCATGGGTACATTTAGCAGTCATGGAAACACTATCGGCCGTGCTGACAGTTTTTAAAATTTTAGACAACCTTACAAGAACTTTAGGTCTCACAGCATATGACTCCCTTGAAGTCTGCCTGGGCACACGCCACATGCAGACATTGGTGCTTTCCCTACCTTCTTGATATAAAGTTAACAATACCAAGGTTTGGGACAGCCTAGTTTTGTTAAATGCTGTGTTGTAGGAAAGCCTATGATGGTGCGTCAAAACTGGATCATGCTGAGTGCCTCTAGATAGCGTCCCTGAAAGAGGAAAAACAGTCTTTGCTTTAAAATGTATTTAATGACAAGAGTAACAACCAACTTTTATTGAGCTCTTAACTCTGTACCAGGCATTTTAATCTCTTTTTGAGTATTTCCTCATTTATTTTCAGAACAATCCTAAGAAGTAGATGGTTTTCTCTATTTTATAGACATGCTCTTAAACATTTATTTGCTAAAGGAGATGAAACTGAGGTAGAATATATTCCTTTCCCAAGGAGTATACGGTAACGTAGTTAGTGCAGTACTGCCGTCACAGTCAGGTTAGGCGGTGAAAGTGCCTTGGCACACCAAAGGAAGGAGAGATTACATCCCTTTTGGAGGTGCTGAAGAAAGATTAGAAACAATATAGATAGAAACAATACAAATAGAGAAGATAGAAGCAAAGATAGAAACAATACAATAACTAAACTTAACAGTTAATTTTAGATAATTGTGTTTATATATTATATATTTAGTCAGTTAGTCCTTATGTTTAAGAAAAAAATCTGCCTTCAAATTGAAGACAAATCCCAAACCAGATTTCCACTTAGCGTTAGCTCCTACCTAGTGCATCCTGTATAACCAAGCGTCAGACCCATTTATGTTTAGGTTTTGGCATGAGGTCAGCCTTGGTAACTAACGGTTCTCCATCCATCAGTGTACATAGTAAACTATTAGGAATGTAGGCCCTACTCTGTCCACATCAGTGGTTTTGTGCTTTGTTCAAATCTAGTGGTTTGCCATAGCCTGAATATTCTGCCATGGTTTCCATTATTTTTCCCATTTTTGAAATGACAAGACACTTGATATGTAGGCTAAGATATGGAATACATTTTCATAATAAATGTTAACGAGAAAGAATATGTTGAATTGCTGTGTGTCATTTTATAATTAATTAACAAGTTTAGATGAAAGGTAGTATTAACAATTCACAACATACAGTTGTGTCTAGATATTTCTTATTGGAATGGGAACGCATTCTTCTGAAATACTGTTTATAACCTTTGCAAATCAAATATTAGAAAGATAATCTTTTATGAGAATTAAATTTTTTTCCTGAACTGCTATATTAAAAAAGCAATCAGTAAGCAATTTCCTTGTTACATTGCATCAATTTGATAAGAGAAGGAAAGAATTGTTCAGTGTATTTTAGTACTTTTAGAGAAAAGCCATTTACAATAGAAAATATTTTTAGAAAATTATCATATTGGCGGGGTGGCGGGCCGGGGGGAGAGAGCATTTAGGACAAATAGCTAATGCCTGCAGGACCTAAAACCTAGATTATGGATTGATAGGTGCAGCAAACCACCATGGCACATGTGTACCTGTGTAACAAACCTGCACGTTCTGCACATGTATCCCAGAGCTTAAAGTAAAATAAAAATAAACAAATATAAAGAAAATTATCATGTAAGCAAGCTTATAATTCTAGTATTAGTTGACATTTGTCAGTATTATCTCTCTCCTTTATTCTCAAGTCTTAAGATCTTGAAATATTTATTGTTTCACTTATTTCTTTAAAAAACAAATTTCACAGTTTATTCAGCTGTATTAGAAAATGTCATTGTTTTCATAATGATGGACTCTCTATTCTGGAGGCTACTGATGGAGAATACTCATTCTTAGGTTGATAACATTTTAAGGAAGTAGAATTGCATATTGATGTAACTTGTATAACATGTATTTCAGTGTGAAGTTTAAGTCATAAAGATTAGCAGAGAAAGGCAACACCCTCATTAATGTTCTCTCTTGTAAGAAGTGTCTGTGTTACCATTCTCCAGACTGTGCTAACCTGATGAAAAAGTGTGTGCAGTGTCGAGCAGTAGTTGAACGAAGAGTGCCTTTCATTATGTGCTGTGGAGGGAAAAGTTCAGAAGATGCCACTGATGATATCTGTAAGTCAATTGTCTTAAGCATTTTCATATTTTGCTTTTTTTGGGGACTTGCATGAACACCTCTTCTCTTTTGTAATATACTACTGCCTTATAAAACCTAAGATGTCTGACTTGGATCCATAGTGGAGCAGGTATTGTTTTCTGGTGCTCTTGTTATATTACAAGAAACCTGAAATTCTATTTTTCTGTGATTATAGAACTGTAACATCAATCTTTTGAGAAACATGTATACTATTAAGAATATTGTTGTGTTCTTACATAAAGAAAATTTGTGCTCTATTTTAAGATGAAGTTTAGTGTGTTTTGTCCAGGGGCGGGGCACCATATTACAATTTATTTTTCAGTTTACTGAAAGTATTAACCTGCTTCCATTATGCAACAGGTTTATTTACTTCGTTTAGGTTTTTTATGGAATGGTAATTATTTGGGGCAGAGTAACTATAGGCAAACAAAAAATGTAACAGTGAAAGGGTGGAAAAATGAAAAGTAAATGATTTACCCTCAACATTTTCAACAGTACAGCTGTTTCAAAGTATTTTTTCTCTTTGCACTAGATATTAGCTGAATGGTTTCTTTGATTTCATATTCTCTGAACATGTTTTATGAGTAGATGAGGAAGAGCATTAGTGTGTAGCAACTTCTGCATGAGACTTTTGTCTTTATCACAAATAGAACAGAATAAAAATCTCAGGGACAGATTAGCTAGAATAAAAGCCCAAGAATCTAGAGAATAGGAAAAGTGAAGTCAAAGATTTCCCTTCATGTTTCCATACTACGAATGATGGCCTTTCTTGAGTTCCTCATCTCAAATCAGTAATAACAAGGAAGTTTAGTCATAAAGAAAGGAGACTAGATTTTTGTATGTCCTCATAAAAATCATCTAAGAGATTTTAATTATTGCTGCCAAAGCTGGCCAAAACTCTGCTGGTTCCTTTCTTGGTTCATATGGTACAGGAACAGAGGAAACAAGCATAGAACGTATTGGTGAGCTTGCCAAAGGAAGCATGTAGAGCCTTGGAAAACCCCGAAGTCTGTGTATGGACTGTGCTCTGGCTGAATTAAATATAATTACAAATTAATGTGCAAACTATTTCTTTTTGGAGTTCATAAATGGAAGAGTATAACAGAATGTCACTACTGTATCTGTTGTCCAAGAGTGAGAAAAATTTTTAAAGAAGATTGTAATAATAGTTTTATGTTTTTAATAAACAAAACTAATAATTTTATAAATACAATGTCATTCTGTCAAAGCAATAATAACTGAAAATCTTTTAAAATCTACATTATAGCAAGTGGGAATATTCCAGTGTTACAAAAGGACAAGGATAATACCAATGTCAATGCAGATGTGCAAAAGTTGCAGCAACAGTTACAAGACATTAAAGAGCAGGTAATAATGATTTCATGTAAACAGTGACGCTATGAATGGCACTGAATATTTTCCCGTAAAACTACTAATGTTTCTGTAATAAGTATGGTTTATATTAGTGTATCACTTGTATTATTTGAATATTTGCAATGATTAGAGGGTTTAATCGGCACTTTCCAAAACAGGTAACACACAAATAGCCAATGAACATGAAAAAATGATCCAATCACATTAGTGATCAGGAAATGAAAACTAAAACCACAAGGAAGTTCTTTTTCATAACTATTAGATTGAGGAAAATGTTAAAGACTGTCAGTATCAAGTGTTAGGCAGAATATGTAGCAGCCATAACTCATACACTGCTGGTGGGAATATGTATTAGTAGAAACACTTTGGAAGACAGTTTGTCATTATCTAATAAAATGGAACAGGTTATTGTTTAGGAATATAAACTTGGAAAAAACCCATACAGATGGTATTAGAAGTCGAAGATAGTCCAGGCGCAGTGGTTCATGCCTGCAATCTCAGCACTTTGGGAGGCCAAGGTAGGAGGATTTCTTGAGCCCAGGAGTTCAAGAGCAGCCTAGGCAACACAGTGAGACCTCAACTCTACAAATAATAATAAAAAAAATTAGCTGGGTGTGGTGACCTCCCAACTACTTGGAGGCTGAGGTGGAAGGATCACTTGAACCTGAACGATTGAGGCTGTGGTGAGCTGTGATCGCACCACTGCACTCCAGCCTGGGTGACAGAGTGAGACTGTCTCAAAAAGAAAGGAAAAATGTGTCTGTACATACATATACCATAAAGAAAAGCAGGGGAAAGATAATGCAAAATTCACCATAGTAGTCATCAGTGAGGGATACATGGAAAGGATTGGGGAGGATTTATAGAGGGGCTTCAAAAATAAGAGTAACATTCCATAATTTAAACTGGGTGTTTATTATGTTATTCTTTATATCTTTTTTTCTTTTTTTTCTTAGAGTCTCACTCTGTCACCCAGGTTGGAATGCAGTGGTGCAATCTTGGCTCACTGAAACCTCTGCCTCTCAGATTCAAGTGATTCTCATGCCTCAGCTTCCCAAGTAGCTGGGACTACAGGTGCACACCGCCACCCTCAGCGAACTTTTGTGTTTTTATTAGAGATAGGCCATGTTGTCCAGGCTGGTCTTGAACTCCTGGCCTCAAGTGATCTACCCACCTTCCCCTCCCAAAGTGCTGAGATTACAGGCGTGAGCCACCGTGCCTGGCTGTTCTTTATATCTTATATGTATCAACAAATGTACTCTTTTATATCTACCTAATATTTAATAAAAGCAACAATAAGATAAAAAAATTAGCAAAAACTTGTAGGTTTGTTATGTTAAGTAAGACAGCAAGTCTTTTTTCTTTTTGGCCATACCTTACCATTTGACCAAGTTACTAAATCTGATTCACAGGCTTGAGCAGTTCTTTATTTAGCCAATCACATCAGTATTGCCATTCAATTGTTAGAATCATCACTCCTGTGTTTTCTATCTGAATTTATAAGAAAATAACATGGTCAGTAGTTAGTGGCCCAGGATAGCTAATGACTCTTGTGATAACTAATTAAGAATTGGTCAGTTGCAGTGATGTGTGCCTGTAATCCCAGCTGCTCAGCATGCTGAGGTGGGAGGATTACTCGAGCCCAGGAGTTTGAGATCAGCCTGAGCAACATAACAAGACCCTGTCTCTACAAAAATTTTTAAAATAAATCAGTGGGCTGTGATGACACATGCCTGGAGTCCCAGCTTCTCAGGAAACTGAGGCAGGAGGATGACTGGGGCCCAGGAGTTTGAGGCTGAAATGAGCTATGACAGTGCCACTACACTCCAGTCCAGATGGCAGAGTGAGAAACCATCTCTTTGTGGGGGTTGGGGGGAAATAATGGAATGTCTGAATTTATTAGGCATTTAAACCCCCATCTGAAGAGATGAAAACTCTGATTGGACCAGTTTTTCTTTTGAAATCCAGCATCTAGCAATACTTGTTATTACAATGAATAAGTAAAGATCAATATGAATTTAAAGGTTCTTAATGTAATTTGGAACATATTTGGCTAGTTCTAATATAAAATAAAACATTTAATGTATCTAATACATCTAATGTAAAATAAAAACATTTTTAAACATTTGAAGCTGCTAGCATCTTGATTACTTTCCCATAAGACATCTACAGAATAAGCTGATTTTTGAACATGTCTTCTATAAAAAGCATTTTGTATTCTAATTGTGAGTTAAAATTGTTAACATGAATAGTGACATTTATTGAACCCTATATGGATCCTAAAAGAATAATTCAGCTCTATTACATCCAAAGGTTAGCATTCTACCCAACTTTATTCTTCCTTAAATTATCCTCATCACCATATTTTATCACTGAAGTATTTAAACAGTTTTATTGAGGAATGATGGGATTTCTTATAGGGACTCCCTTCAAGGTTATTAAAAACAAACAAACAAACAAAAAACCAGAAAACATTCAAATAACTCTCTTCATTTAAATCTCTAGTCTATTACCACAGTGTTTCTTTAACTGATAAAATTTAATTTAACTTGGTATTAAGGATATACTAATCTCAAAGTAAACTTAACACAGGCTGCACAGATGTGTCTACTTTTGGAAGTAAGAGTTATCTAATATTACAAATACCTCTTGAAAATTTAATAGACATGAAATATATTAATGACATTATCAATCTTTTTTTTTTTTTTTTTGAGACAGGATCTTACTCTGTCACCCAGGCTTGAGTGCAATGGCATAATTATGGCTCACTGCATACTGAAACTCCTGGGCTCAAGCAGTTCTCCTACCTCAGCCTCCCAAGTTGCTGGGACGACAGGCATGTGCTGCCACACCTGGCTAATTTATGATTTTTTGTAGAGATGATGTCTGTTGCCCAGGTTGGTCTTGAATTCCTGGAATTCCTGGACTCAAGCAATCCTCTTACCTCGGCCTCCCAAAGTGTTGGGATTACAGGCGTGAGCTGCCGTGCCTGGCCGGCTTTTTAAAATCCAAAAAGATGGGATTTTCTACAGCTTTGCTTCTCAAAACTTTAAGACAGTTTGCTTTGGAGGAGTCGGTCTAACAATTTAGGCTACAATTCCTTTTACAATGATCTCTGGTATT
Source organism: Colobus angolensis palliatus (assembly GCF_000951035.1). Lineage (NCBI taxonomy): Eukaryota > Metazoa > Chordata > Mammalia > Primates > Cercopithecidae > Colobus > Colobus angolensis. The sequence goes on along the minus strand of NW_012117932.1, from coordinate 701,225 downwards.
CTCGAAGTTGGTAACAGTTGGTAACAACATGTCATATAGGCTTTAGGCCTAGTTTTTTAGTCATTTCTTTTTAGTTATTTCATTTCCATGTTATTTGGGAAAGCTATAAATCAGAAAGTATTATGATACATTAAGGCAAATATGATTTTATAAATGTAAAATGTGTTTTGTGAATTTCATATATAGCTGACATACTTCTACATTCTTGTAAATTCATGAAATTTACATTTATTAATATGTAAGGCTAATTTGTTTTAATTCAGGGGAATCTGCATTGATAATAATACAGTGCAGCACATTGTCTAAGAGCAAGAACTCTGGGGCCCTGAGTTGGTTCACACTAGGGCTTGCTTTGAGGAGGGTTTTTCAATCCTGCTGAGCCTAGTTTCCTCATTTTCCAAGTGGGAGTGATACCAGGACTGAGATTGTATCCTATCTAAGCATAGTGCCTGACAAGTGTTCTCAGCTACTTCTCAGCACTGCTGCCCACCCTGCACTATGTATTGCATGATACAGCCTTCTTTTTATGCAAGAGCAGCTGAGTACCTAGATTCAGGGAATTTCAGTTAGACTGAATGGAGCTGTTTTCATCCATTTCCTATTATGTTTTGGTTTATTTAGTTTTTTTTTTTTTTGTTTGTTTTGAGACAGAGTCTTGCTCTGTCACCCAGGCTGGAGGGCAGTTGATGCAGGATTTTTCTCAACCCCTTTGTCGGACTTGCGACAGAGGTGCCCTGTTTACTTAGCCACTGTGCTCAGCTGCTTGCGGGAGGGAGCACATGAACGAGCAATTGCAGGATCCATGCGGTGGCACCCAGGTGGGGGTGCCTGTGACTCCAGAGTCTCTGAGGGTGTGTGTTAGAGTGCTCTCTGAGTTCTGCCTTCCACGGACAGTGGTGTGTTATCAGCTCAGTTGGCCTCTTGCCTCATCGTGTGGGGTAGCTACCCTCCGCCAGTGAGGGCAAAGGGCCAGTGTTAACAGCCTTATTTTGGGTACCCACACTTGGTGTGTCTTGAGGTCTTGTCCAGTGTTCAAGAAGAATGAGGTTACCTGGACACTTGAAGGATAGTGAAGGCAGAGAGTTTTATTAAGTGATGCAAATGGCTTTCAGCAGAGAGGGGAACTGGAGTGGAGGTGGGACAGGCAGGTAATCTTCCCCTGAAGTCCCTGAAGTTAAGCCATCTCTCCTCCGAAGTCCAGTCATCCCTTTGAAGTCAAATTGCCTCTGTCCCCTCTACCACCTGAGTCTGGAGTCTTTAAAGACACAGCATGGGAGGAGTGGGCAGGGTGGGCTGTGGGTAGTTTTGGAAAAGGCAACAATTGATTGGTAAAAAGACATTATTTAGAAAGAACTAATTGGGCTGGGCGTGGTGGCTTATGCCTGTAATCCCACCACTTTGGGAGGTTGAGACAGGCAGATCACGAGGTCAGATCAAGACCATCCTGACCAACATGGTGAAACCCCGTCTCAACTAAAAGTACAAAAAAAATTAACTGAGTGTGGTGGCATGCACCTGTAGTCCCAGCTACTCGGGAGGCTGAGGCAGTAGAATCGCTTGAACCCGGGAGGCAGAGGTTTCAGTGAGCTGAGATTGTGCCACTGCACTCCAGCCTGGCAACAGAGTGAGATTCTGTCTCAAAAAAGAAAGAAAGAAAGAGAGAGAGAGAGAGGGAGGGAGGGAGGGAGGGAAGAAAGAAAGAAAGAAAGAAAGAAAGAAAGAAAGAAAGAAAGAAAGAAAGAAAAGAAAGAAAGAAAGAAAGAGAGAGAGAGAGAGAGAGAGGGAGGGAGGGAGAGAGAGACAGAGAGAGAGAAAGAAAGAAAAGAAAGAAAGAAAGAAAGAGAGAAAGAACCAATTGGGAGACAGTGGGCAAACAGGAATAGAAGTTCTCACTTTGGCCTGTGGGTTTCAGGCTTTTCAGTTCAAAGGTTGGGTTTCACTGGGGACCCGCCCCTGTCTGCCTAGAATTTCTCTGCCTCCTGCCTCTATCACAGCGGCGCAATCTTGACTGCAATCTCTGCTGCCTGGGTTCAAGTGATTCTCATGCCTCAGCCTCTTGAGTAGCTGGGATTACAGGCATGAACAACCATGCCTGGCCATGTTTTATGTATTAATAGTTTTTAGTCTTATGTAGTACCTTTTATACTATCCTGATAGTACAACCAGTATTTCTATTTTGTAAGGATGACATTTTAACTATTTAAAAATGTTAAAAAATTTTTAAAAACTATCAAAATACTTTTTGACTAAAACAACTAAAGAAAATTAAAGATATATAACAGTCTGTCACTTTCCAAATATAAAGTGTCTAATTTATTACTTGGTTATCTCACATTACAGACAATGTGCCCTGTGTGTCTGGATCGTCTGAAGAATATGATTTTCCTCTGTGGTCACGGAACCTGTCAGCTCTGTGGAGACCGCATGAGTGAATGTCCTATTTGTCGCAAGGCTATTGAACGAAGGATTCTTTTGTATTAACTAAGACACATGGTGTATTTTGTTAGCTAATGTATCTAGTCATGAGATCTTAGTAGGCTTTTGATCTAGTTGGAAGTTCTGATGAGTTAATTTCTAATATCATAGTTTAATTAGGCTGTAATTAAACTAGATTATAAGTTTAATTAGAGTATAATTAGGCTGTAAATGTACCAGAACAAAAAACCCTACAAAACGGTGTTGGAAGTTGTGTTTTTTGTTTTTGTTTTAAATTTGAAAAATCAAATTCATGTAACTCGTAGGTAATTTACCTTTGGCTTCTAAGAGGAAAGTCCTTTAAGGATATCCTTTTTTAAAAAATTGCATTTTTCTCTTACAATTTATAAATCTGTTAGATCTCAAAAGGCGTAATTCTTTGTGATCAGTTATCCTTCATTTTATCATGGTTTTACACAGTGAGTTGACACAGGTTCTCTGAAAAGTCATGCATCAAATAAAAGGGGCAGGTCAAACCATTATGTCACATGGTAAATTATAAAATGACAGTACAAGTTCCAGATAGTTAAGGGAATACTGAAGGCATGATTCTCTTTTTAAGATAACAGGAAGTTATCCACGTATTTCTTTCTGAATTCTTAGAGTAAATGGAAGCATAGAATGAGGGAATAATGACTTTGCATTTATCTTACTTTCTAGATTCAAAAGGAACATTAACTTGAATCAGATTACCAGTTTCAAGATGACTGATAGACAAGAAAAGGAAAAATAAGCAATAATAGTGGGCAACTGAAAAGAAAAAAAAAACAGGAGTATCTATTAACTGGCCACTAGCAGTTGCCTTTCCTGTGTTAATTTATACACTATTTTGCTCAGCCAGTGTTTTTTAAAAAATCCGTGAAAAGTGTACTTCAGGTTTTCTGTGATGACTTATCTGGGCTTGAGCTTGATCTGAGCAGTGAAATGACATTGCCCTATTTGGACCTCTGAGGTTCTATTTAGCTTTGCTGATGTACTGAATAGTACCCCAGTGATCTGCAAAAAATAATGCCTTTTCCAAAGGCAGCAGTCTTTTCTTCTTTGTATCAGTTAATTCTGACAGTGTTACTGATTCTGTCTTCATTATAGGCCTTATTTCCATTATCTCTTTCTTTATAGTAAGTTTTACTGTAAAGAAAACAGTCTTTCTGTGTATACCTACAGATGAGGATATTATTTAAACTGCCAACAATATCCAAGACATGGTCAATAATCTAATTATAAGTACTTTAGAAAGAGTGACCAGGACATTTATAGAAATGTCTGCTTACCTGTAGACTTTAAAAACAACAACAACAAACTTTAGAGCATTTAATCATTTTTTTTTCTCCTTTGAATGATCTCCTTTGTAGTCTTATTGTCTCCTGAGTAAATATACACATAAATAAGTGTTTGGGCGTTCATTGCTGCTAGACTATATCAGCTGTTTACATAGTGTCTACTATATGCTGTTGATAAGCTTTTTCCTAAAAATAGTTATCCTCTTTTGTAGTTTTTTTCCTCCTTTAAATCTGGCTAGCTTTTCTTACTTCAGTTTTTGTAGAACACCAACTAAATTTGAAAGTATGAAGTCTCTAGCCCTCATCACACTGTTTCTGGCTGTTTAATCATTGCTGCCTTTGCAAGTCCTGGTGAAAGCAATGGGGAGCTTTGCTTGCTGGTTTTGTAGTCTCAACAATTCCATGTCTATGTTTAGCTGAGTAACTGCTATCATTTAGAACAGTACAATTTTTATAGATTTCAAATTCGAAAATTTGTATGGATTCAGTTATCTAATAAGGGGCCACTGAGCCTGTTTTTAAAACTATTTTGAAGTTATAAAAAGGTAGAACATCTGACTGATGATTTTCACATAAAGAGACAGACAGACAATCTTCTTGCAGACATGAGAACAGCATGTTAGGTTTTTCTTTTCCTTCCATGCCATGGGCTACCCATCTCCGCTAGATCACCTGGTGAGGAGGGAGCACCTGGCTGACTCCTGCAGAGTTTGGCCAGTCAGAATTGTGTGGTCCCTAGCTCTACTTTCCTTAAACAAATCCTTTCTGTTTTCTGGCTGCAATGCTGAAACAGATCCCTCAAAGGTGATAGCATCTTCCAGACTAGTTTAATTATTTCTTTATAAGAATATGACATACATTTTTATTATAGAAATAATGTCGTTATAATTTTAGTGCTAGTACTTGTGGGTTTTCTGTGTTTGTATCACCTTGAAATTTGTTGCGTGAATAGAAAATACTTCTTTATTCATGTTTTCAATCACCTAAAAATTATTTTACATTTATTTTGGGTTTGTGAGAGATAGTAAGATTAAGAACTTCATCATTTCAGTGACTTTCCTCCAACTCTCTGAATCTGCTACCTCTTATATATGTCCCTTAGCAGTACTTTTCCAATTAGGTTTGTTACCCTCCTCATTAGCTAAACCTCTTTATCTTGTGCCTCAAAAGAGCTTTTACTTTTCTTAGAATCATTTTAAAAAAAAGAAAAAAACTGACACGCATTCATGCAAAAAAGTATTTATTGGGCTTCAGGGATTAGATACATAACAGTGGAAAAATGGCATCTTAGCACACTCAGAATTTATTGTGCAGCAGTTGTGTATTTTAAGGAATCTGTAGTTAAAAGGAAGAGATCCAAAGGTCCTGATAACATTTCCTGATGTTTCAGAAGAGTTGTCATTGAGTAGTGTTTGGATTTCCTCTCTGTACCCCTCACCCTGCCATTTTCTCCTTTATTCTTCTAAGATTGTTAGTGTTGTTACTCAAAACATACACATACAACATACCAGATGGTGCTATTCTAATGGTATTTGTTCACATAATCTAGCATTCTTACTGCTTATACTATATACGTATTTAATTTTGTTGGGAGCAAGAAGGTTTTCAAGAAAAGATAATTTTGTATTAGTGTAGGAATATATTAGACAAATGTTTAGCTGGCCAAATTATGCATAAGATATTTGTAACTTTAAACATTGCAAATTGACCAGCTAGCTATGGAATCATAAAATTAATTGATAATTCATGTTGGAAATACATTTCTTAAATTTATATTTTTATGGCTTTAGCCCGTAAGAGCATTTTAGCATATTGAAATGCATGCTGCTTAAGATGTGTCTGGTTCAAATATGAAAGCTTGCTGGGTCATTTTTACATAGCAGAAACATATTATGTGTTGCCCAATTGCTGTTTGTCTATTCTGAATTTTGGACCGTTTTTGGACTAGGAATTAGTTAAATTCATGAACTAAGAGAATTAAAGATGGGGTAGAGTAGGATCAGTACAGTGGGGTTACAACAGATAGGAAAGGAAAGTCAGCATTTGAGTGTAGAGAAAAAAAGAGGATCATATAGATGTCATGTATAGGCTTTAATACAGCTTGCTTTTTTTTAATCCAAAAGGAAAAGCACTTATCAGAATGTCTACCATGTTTTATAGTAATAATTTGTGTAAAAATTGAATTTTTGAATAGTTTTTTTGTATTTTTTGTGATGAAAAACTCAAAACATAAAATTTACCATATTAACTGTTTGTAAAGTATACAGTTCAGCCATGTTAAGTACATTTACATTGTTGTGAAACATCTCCAGAACTTTTTCATCTTGCAAAACTGAAACTCCATACCCATTAAACAACTCCTCTTTTTGTCTTCTCCTCAGTGGAATAGAATTTTGACTCCATATAAATCAAGAAACATCTAAATTCTTTAGTTGTTTGTGTTTGCAATATCTAAGATCATGGTAAACACTAAGTTCTGAAAATTTTGGGGAGGGCCAATGTACCTCTCCTCTGAATTGTTAGCAATTAAATTGAGTAGGTTTTAAATGTCTGTTAATTGGAAGGGTTTGTTATTTCATTTTGAGCCAGAGGGGGGAGAGGCACATTTTAAGTATCAGAATTAGATTAACTTTGAGTTTGTACTAAATTGGGAACATAATAGATTTTCATAAATTATGTGTGCCTTGTTGGAAATGTCAACTGTCTTTATGTCTGCTTGTAAAAGTTTCAAAGTATGTTTTCCCTCAAAAAGGCAATGTTACTTCATTTGCTTATTATGATAGGAATGCTTACTGATATTACTTGATAGTCATATATAACCTAGGAACTTTAACATATATATAACTATAGCAGTATTAATAATGATAGTTGTACTTCTTTAAAACATTAAATTTGAGGAAACTTTAATGCTGTCTCGTGTACATTGCTTTACTACAGTGAGGGGGAATATCCTTTAGATTGAGCCTCAATTTACTGGTTAGTTGTATGTGAAACTCTGGTATAAAAACGTGAACTAGACAGTAGAGCCGATGAATTAAAATTGTAAGTTGCTACATTGGCATTTTCTACCTCCTTTTCTGTCAGAGTATTACTTTTTCCAGCATTTATTCTTATTTGTGAGGAAAGAGGAAATGGGAACCTGAGGTTAAAATTGACGTTTTTGTTTCATTGAGAATTTAAGCAGTAGGTACAGGAGAATTGACTTGTCACATTAATTTGGTGCCTAAATCCGTAACTGCAAGTTATAATTGACAAGTACAAAATGTCTAAGAAAGGTCATATGCTGAATATTTTACTTTTCCTGTATAGTCTGCATGATTTGTTTCATAAACCCAGCTTATTTCCTCCAAAAAGCAAAATGGTCCTGTAATTTTTAAAATAAAATAAACCTGCCGTTTTGTCTGTAATCTATAATTTCAGGAAGTTATTGAAAGTTCTGACTCAGGGCTTTTTAACAGTTCAAGCAGTTGTCAGTTATATTTTGGAAGCTCCATCTGTGTAATTCTTCAGTGCCTTGAAAGAATTATTAACTTGGCAACACTATTAAAACTTTATAAAAGATGGTCTTTAGTGCATGTGTATCATTATATACACGTTTTAAAGTCATATTGCTTAGCTTGTTGTTAATGATTCTGCATGTGTGCTGGGTTTGGGTAATTCTTTAAAGGAAGTTTTCTAGATTTGCAATTGATGTTTGTTTTTTAAAAACTGATTGTTTATGGCCATGACACTGTTACCAGAAAAGTAATTCTAATTAAGTTATTATGCAAAGTCATCTATAAGTAGTGTCTGGGAAGAGGAGTCGAGGTCACAGTTGGCTATTTTAGAATGAAAGGAGGATCTGTTTGGGAAACATAGATTGTCTTCCCCTCAAATGAGAGAAAAACAAAAAGACCTTTTGTTCAAATGGATTCTGTTTTAAAAAATTATTTTTAAAGGAAATCACAAATTGTATGTCATTCTTAATGCTAGTCTTATAGACTAAATCCCTAAAATTGTTGTTATGTTCAGTATGTTTGTGTCATTGTAAATGCAGTATATTCAATGATAGCAGTTGAATTGACTCATAGCAGTGTTTTGTATTTTTTTCAATTCTTTAGCTTTCAATATTGGATTAAAGCCTTGTTTGTGAATATAGTTTCTATATGGCAAATGATTCTGCTTATTAGCTTTTGTTAAAGAATGCTTAGTAAGAGCTAAGCTTTTAAAAGTAATGCAAACATTTGTCATTAATAAAACCTATGGTATAATATCATATAATGCTTTGATCTTTTGAGAATTATTCTTTTATAGTAGTATACATGAATTTTGATTTTTAAAACATTGAAAAAATCTTAATACATTAAAAAACTTGTTATTGTTAAAAAGGAAATTACCATGCCTTTAAGAAACAAGGATGTACATCTTCAACTCAGCATAAGTGTCCACATCTAGAAGGCTCTCCTTGCAATTGTTTACAATTAAGGTACCTCTATCTAAAGGGCCAAAGAAGCTTTTCATATTTTAACACCTCACATTCTTCAGGATTAAGACATATGAAAATAGTCTGAATAGGATAAATTTGATAGGAAGTAAATTAAGCAGTCTGGAAGATTCCTCTTTTTCTATAAAAAGACTATTCCTCTTCACAACTCAGATGTAGATTTCATTTTCAAGAGGTAGACATTTTGAAGCAGTGATCTATTTGGTTTTTAGTTTTATGAGTAAATCATTAATTGTATGCTTTGGGGTTATTTTATTTTCCATGTTAATATAAGCACTTATTTCTGAAGTTATTGAGAGGTCATCTAGCTCCAGTTCAAAAGATTATGTGTATCTGATATTTAAGAGGAAAAACATCTGAAAAAAGATCTTTTGTTTATTTGATAAAAGCATATATATTCCAACATTAAAATTGTGAATTTATTTTGAGTAACCTCTAATTAACTGTATTTTTTTGTTTCTGTTGCTGTATAATTAGAAATTTCATGGCAATATTTTTTACTAAATTGAAACTGTATAGGTTTTAAAAATAAAGATGTTTTAGAAAACTTGCTTTATATTTTTTATCATTGATAGTTTTTCATTCTTCACAAAGGTTAAAATTATTTGATAGTCTTTTAGCACAACATTTCCCAAATGTATTGACAATGAAAACATTCAGGCCAGACACGGTGGCTCATGCCTGTAATCCCAGCACTTTGGGAAGCTGAGGTGGGTGGATTGCCTGAGCTCAGGAGTTCTAAGACCAGCCTGGGCAACATGGCAAAACCCTGTCTCTACAAAAAATACAAAAGTTAGCCAGGCGTGGTGGCGCACACATACAGTCCCAGCTACTTGGGGGGCTGAAGTGGGAGGATCGCTTGAGCCCGGGAAGTCAAGGCTGCAGTGAGCCGAGATTACAACACTGCACTTCAGCCTGAGTGACAGAGTGGGACCCTGTCTCTTAACAACAAAAAACCCAAAACCTTTAATGGGTGCATAGGCGTTTATAAGATATAATGAGTATACAGATTAAAGTAGAACACCAAGAATGATTTCTCAGATAAATTATTTGTTGAAGAATAATCATTTGGCAAATAGTTTTTCTCTTATAATAAAACTAGTTGATAAATTCATTTTTATCTTATTAAGGACAAGAAAATGATAGACCTTATTTGAAAATGGAAGACCAGACCTGTAACAGATCATCGGTGAGGGGATGACATGTGAAGGAGGCCATCAGGCAGTGCTGCCTTTGCCCATAACTCATCAGATGTGATGCATTCAGGCTGCAGGTACGTACACTTCATGCTGGGGCTCTGCATTTACAGTTAGAGCAGCTTTCTGAAAGGCAGATTTCCAAGATAATATATTCATTATTTTTCATATATTTGAAAGTATTGTCTTCCTTCCCTTCTGTGTTCTTTCTTTGACACAAAACATCAATATTAAGAGTGTGACACTGACAGGCAGTTAGGGAAATACTTCTGTAGGTGAGGTTACCCTAATTTAATAGGGAAACCAGAACCAGCAAGCATGACAGAGATTCTGGAATTATCAAAGTAGGAATTTAAAACAGCAACAGTTAATAGGCTATGAGCTCTGATGAAAAAAGTGGACAATTCAGGTAATTCCAACACTTTGGGAGGCCCAAGTAGGGGGTTGCTTGAGGCCAGGAGTTCAAGACCATCTTGAACAACACAGCAAGACCCTATCTCTACCAAAAAAAAAAAAAAAAAAAAAGCCAGGGATTGTGGCAGGTGCCTCTAGTCCAAACTACTCAGGAGGCTGAGGCAGGAAGATCACTTGAACCCAGGAGTTCGAGGCTGCAGTGAGCTTTGATTGTGCTGCTGCATTCCAGCCTGAGCAACAGAGCAAGATAATGTCTCAAAAAAAAACCCAAAAAACAAAAACAAAAAAAAACATGGGTAATATAAGCAGAGAGATGGAAGCTCTAAGAATCAAAAGATTATTGAAATAAAAAATGTTACAAATGGGAATACCAGAAGATTTTAAAAATACTTTATTTATTTATTTTTGGAGATGGAGTTTCACTCTTGCCACCCAGGCTGGAGTGTAATAGTGCACTCTCCCCTCACTGCAACCTCCACCTCCCAGGTTAAGCAATTCTCCTGCCTCGGTCTCTCGAGTAGCTGAGATTACAGGCGCCCACCACGATGCCCAGCTAATTTTTGTATTTTTAGTAGAGATGAAGTTTTCAGCATGTTGGCCAGGCTGGTCTCAAATTCCTGACCTCAGGTGATCTGCCTGCCTAGGCCTCCCAAAGTGCTGTGATTACAGGCGTGAGCCACCACGCTCAGCCAGAAAAATTTTTTAATTTTTTTAAAAAGGAATAGAAGAAACATTTGAATCTATAGTGACTGAATATACCAAAGATAATGATAGACACCAAACCACAGATCCAGGAAGCTTAGAGAATATCAGCTAGGATAAATATTAAAAATCAAAACATTACCATCTCATATTCAAAGTACAGAAAATCAGAGAGAGAAAAAAATCATGAAAGAACTCCAGGTGGGGTTGGGGTGTTGGGGAGGGGCCTTGTTGATAGAGGAGCAAGGATAAGTACTATATTGAACTTCTCCAGAAACTGTGCAAACAAGAAGAGTAAAAGGAAATAATTAAAAGGTTGAAAGAAAAAAAGTACCAAATAAGAATTCTGTATCTAGTGAAATTATCCTTCAAAAGTAAAGGAAAAGTAAAGGCTTTCTAAGAGAAACAAATATTGAAGGGATTTGGTGCTAGTAGACTGGCCTTACCAGAAGTGTTAATAGACGATCTTCATAGAAAAAAATAAAACATTTTTAATTTTTGTTTATTCATTTTTATTTTGATTTAGCAATAAATTAAAACATATGGCCAGGTACAGTGGCTCATGCCTATAATCCCAGCACTTTGGGAGGCCAAGGTGGGCAGATCATGAGGTCAGGAGTTTGAGATCAGCTTGGCCAACATGGTGAAACCCCGTCTCTACTAAAAATACAAAAATTAGCTGTGTGTGTTGGCTGGCACCTGTAGTCCCAGCTACTCGGGAGACTGAGGAGAATCGCTTGGAACCGGAAGGCAGAGGTTGCAATGAGCCGAGATTACGCCACTGCACTCCAGCCTGGACAACAAGAGTGAAATTCCATCTCAAAACAAACAACAAACAAACATTTTATCAGAGATAAAATTAACCACAAAGAAAGACAGGAAGAAAAGAAGAGAGGAGTTATTAAAAAAAAAACAAAACAAAAAATCGAAAACAAAGAACAAAATGGCAGTAGTAAGTTCTTATCAATAATAACATGGAATGTTAATGGGCTAAATTTTCCAAAGAAAAGACAAACCAAACTCAAAATTTGTAGAAGGTGGCTGGGCGCGGTGGCTCAAGCCTGTAATCCCAGCACTTTGGAAGGCCGAGATGGGTGGATCACGAGGTCAGGAGATCGAGACCATCCTGGCTAACACGGTGAAACCCCGTCTCTACTAAAAAATACAAAAAACTAGCTGGGTGAGGTGGCGGGCGCCTTAGTCCCAGCTACTCGGGAGGCTGAGGCAGGAGAATGGCGTAAACCCGGGAGGCGGAGCTTGCAGTGAGCTGAGATCCAGCCACTGCACTCCAGCCTGGGTGACAGAGCGAGACTCCGTCTCAAAAAAAAAAAAAAATTTGTAGAAGGAAAGAAATAATAAAGATCAGCACAGAAATAAATAAAATTGGGACTAGGAGAAAAACAAAAGTTGAATAAAATGAAAAGTTGTTTTATTGAAAAGATAAAATTGACAGCCTTTTAACTAGACTGAAAAAAAAGAGAGAAGACCCAAATAAAATCAGAAATGAGAAAGGTAACATAACATCTGATACCACATAAATACAAAGAATCATTGGAGAATATTATGAATAACGATATGCCAACAAGTTGGAAAACCTAGAAGAAATGAGTAAATTCCTGGGCATATACACCCTGCCAAGATTAAGCCATGAAGAACTAGAAAACCTGAACAGATCAATAACAAGTAATGAGATTGAAACCCCAATAAGGTCTCCCATCAAAGAAAAGCCCAAGGACCTGATTGCTTCACTGGTGGATTCTACCAAACATTCAAAAGAAGAATTAATATCAATTAAACTCTTCCAAATATTGAAAAGGAGGGAATACTTCCAAACAAGTTCTATCAGGCTAGCATTACCTTGTATATTAGTTCGTTCTCACGCTGCTGTGAAGAAATACCCAAGACTGCGTAATTTATAAAGAAAAGAGGTTTAATTGACTCACAGTTCCATATGGCTGGGGA
>NW_012117932.1:684048-688663 GCF_000951035.1 Colobus angolensis palliatus | reverse complement strand
ACTCACAGTTCCATATGGCTGGGGATGCCTCGGGAAACTTACAATCATGGCGGAAGGCACCTCTTCACAGGATGGCAGGAGAGAGAATGAATGCCGAGCAAAGGGGAAAGCCCCTTATAAAACCATCAGATCTCATGAGAACTCACTCACTATCATGAGAACAGCATGGCAGAAACTGCCTCCATGACTCAATTATCTCCACCTGGTTCTGCCCTTGACACATGGGGATTATTACAAGTCAGGGTGAGATTTGGGTGGGGTCACAGAGCCAAACAATATCACCCTGATACCCAAACCAGATAAGGATACAATAAAAAAGAAAACTGTAGGCCATTATCCCTGATGAACATAGAGGCAAAAATCCTCAATAAAATATTACAAAATAAAACAACACATTAAAAAGATCATTCACCATGATCAAGTGGGATTCACCCCAGGGATGCAAGGATGGTTCAACATATGTGTCATGTCAGACCCCTAGTGACTCCAAAAGAGATGGCATTGTGTCTGAGAGGCCCAGAAGAGACCTAGAGCCAGTAATTTACTACCAGACATGGTTTATAGAGGACTTACATACAAGGCGGTCCAGAGGTGACAGGGTGGACAGGAGCACTGCTACTGTTTGTAAAAAGCATGCAGTTTATATGGCATTTTCATGTAGCAACACCAACCTAGCAAACTTCATTTAACCCAGAAAAGGGGCCTCATTTCCTGGCACATCCTATGTTCCAAGGAACAGGCAGAGGGGTTCCATGTCCTTCATAAGAAGTGAATCTCTGGGTTAGCCACTACTGGATTCCTTAGCTTGGAACTCTGAGCACACATTCTTCTTAGACCATAGGGTCATTCTCAGGGTATATGCTTAAGTTACTGCTGACAGGCGCATCTGCCATACAATACATAAGTCAATAAACATGATACACATCACATTAACAGAATCGAAGATAAAAACTATGTAGTTATTTTAATAGATGCTGAAAAAACATTTGATAAAATTTAACATCCCTTTATGATGGGTGTTGAAGGAACATACCTCAAAATAATAAAGGCCATCTATGACAAACCCATGGCTAAACATTGTACTGAATGGAGAAAAATTGAAAGCTAAGCAATTAGGCAAGAGAAATAAATAAAGGACATCCAAATTGGAAAGGAAGACATCAAATTAGCCTTGTTCACAGACGACATGATCTTATACCTAGAAAAACCTAATGTCTTCACCAAAATATGTTAGAACCGATACATGAATTCAGTGAAGTTACAGAATACAAAATCTACATACAAAAATCAGTAGCATTTCTATATGCCAACAGCAAACAACCTGAAAAATCAAAAAAGTAATACTATTTACAACAGCTACAAAAATATAAAATACCTAAGAATCAATATAACAAAAGTAGTGAAAGATCTATACAAGGAAAACTATAAAACTGATGAAAGAAATAGAAGAGGACACACATACACACACAAATGGGAAAACATTCTGTGCTCATGGGTTGGAAGAATTAATATTTTTAAAGTGGCAATAGTACCCAAAGCAATGTGCAGATCCAATGCCATTTCTATCAAAACATGAATAACATTCTTCACAGAAATAGAAAAACAATTCTAAAAGGTATATGGAACTATGAAAGACCAAATAGCCAAAGCAATCCTGAACAGAAAGAGCAAAGCTGGAGACATCACACAACCTGGCTTCAAAATTTATTACAAAGCTATACTAACCTAAACAGCATGATACTGGCATAAAAACAGACACATAGACCAATGGAACAGAAATAGAGAACCCAGATATGAATCCATGCATTTACAGCCAACTTGTATTCAATCAAGGTGCCAAGAAATTACAATGTAGAAAGGACAGTCTTTTCAGTAAATGGTGCAGGGAAAACTGGATAACTATATGCAGAAGAATGAGAATAGACCCCTACCCCTTATCATACACAAAAATCAAACAAAAATGAATTAAACACTTGAATCCCAGACCTGAAATTATGAAACTACTAGAAGAAAGCATTGGGGAAATACTCCAGGACATTGGCCTGAGCAAAGATTTCTTGTGTAACACCTCAAAAGCACAGGCAACCAAAGCAAAAATAGACTATTAGGATTACTTCAAGCTAAAAAGCTTCTGCAGAGCAAAGGAAAGAGTCCACAAAGTGAATAGACAATCAACAAAATAAAACATTTACAAACTATCCATCTGAAAAGGGATTAATAACTAGAATATACAAAGAGCTCAAACAATAGTAAAAAACCAAAAACAATTTCATTTAAAAATGGGCAAAAGATCTAAACAGACATTTCTCAAAATAAGACATACAAATGGCCAACAGGTATATGAAAAAATGGTCAATATCACTAATTATCAAAGAAATGCAAATCAAAACCACAATGAGATATCATCTCACCCCAGTTAAAATGGCTTGTATAAAAAATACAGGCAATAAAAGATGCTGGTGGCTGGGTGTAGTGGCTGAGGGCTGTAATCCTAGCATTTTGGGAGGCCGAGGTGGGCAGATCACTTGAGGCCAGGAGTTTGAGAACAGCCTGAGCAATATAGTAAAACCCCATCTCTACTAAAAATACAAAAATTAGCCAGACTTTGTGGCATGCACCTTGTCCCAGCTACTCAGGCAGCTGAGGTCGGAGGATTGCTTGAGCTCAGAGGAGGTTGTAGGGAACTGAGATCATGCCACTGCACTCCAGCCTGGGTGACAGAGGGAGACTCTGTCTCCAAAAAAAAAAAGAGGAGGGGGCACCCAAGATGGCCAAATAGGAACAGCTCCAGCTTCCATCTCCCAGCGTGAGTGACACAGAAGATGGGTGATTTCTGCATTTTCAACTGAGGTACCAGGTTCATCTCACTGGGGTGTGTCAGACAGTCAGTGCTGGTCAGTGGATGCAGCCCAATCAGCGAGGGCTGAAGCAGGGCGAGGCATCGCCTCACCTGGGAAGTGCAAGGGGGAAGGGAATTCCTTTTCCTAGCCAAGGAAGACTGAGACACACACACCTGGAAGATCGGGTGACTCCCACCCTAATATTGCGCTTTGCCAAGGGTCTTGGCAAGTGGCACACCAGGAGATTGTATCTCACGCCTGGCTCGGAGGGTCCCACGCCCATGGAGCCTCCCTCATTGCTAGCATAACAGTCTGAGATCTAACTGCAGGGTGGCAGCGAGGCTGGGGGTGGTACGCTTAAGTAGGTAAACAAAGGCTTAAGTAGGTAAACAAAGCCACTGGGAAGCTCGAACCGGGTGGAGCCCACCGCAGCTCAAGGAGGCCTGCCTGCCTCTGTAGACTCCACCTCTGGGGACAGGGCATAGCTAAACAAAAAGCAGCAGAAACCTCTGCAGATGTAAATGTCCCTGTCTGACAGCTTTGAAGAAAGCAGTGGTTCTCCCAGCAAGGAGGCTGAGATCTGAGAACACACAGACTCCCTGACCCCGAGTAGCCTAACTGGGAGACATCCCCTATTAGGTGCGGACTGACACCTCACACCTCACATGCTGGGTACACCTCTGAGACGAAGCTTCCAGAGCAAGAATCAGACAGCAACACTTGCTGTTCAGCAATATTCTATCTTCTGCAGCCTCCGCTGCTGATACCCAGGCAAACAGGGTCTGGAGTGGACCCCAAGCAAACTCCAGCAGACCTGCAGCTGAGGGTCCTGACTGTTACAAGGAAAACTAACAAACAGAAAGGACACCCACACCAAAACCCCATCAGTACATCACCATCATCAAAGACCAAAGGCAGATAAAACCACAAAGATGGGGAAAAAGCAGTGCAGAAAAGCTGGAAATTCAAAAAAATCAGAACACATCTCCCCTTCCAAAGGAATGCAGCTCATCAGCAGCAACGGAACAAAGCTGGATGGAGAATGACTTTGATGAGTTGAGAGAAGAAGGCATCAGTCGATCAAAATTCTCAGAGCTAAAGGAGGAACTACATACCCAGTGCAAAGAAACTAAAACCTTGAAAAAAGAATGGAAGAATGGATAACTAGAATAACCAATGCAGAGAAGTTCATAAACGAACTGACACAGATGAAAACCATGACACGAGAACTATGTGACAAATGCACAAGCTTCAGTAACCGACTCAATCAACTGGAAGAAAGAGTATCACTGATTGAAAATCAAATCAATGAAATGAAGCGGCAAGCGAAGGTTAGAGAAAAAAGAGTAAAAAGAAATGAACAAAGCCTCCAAGAAATATGGGATTAAGTGAAAAGACTAAATCTACGTCTGATTGGTGTGCCTGAAAGTGACGGGGAGAATGGAACCAAGTTGGAAAACACTCTTCAGGATATCATCCAGGAGAACTTCCCCAACCTAGCAAGGCAGGCCAACACTCAAATTCAGGAAATACAGAGAATGCCACAAAGATACTCCTCGAGAAGAGCAACTCCAAGACACATAATTGTCTGATTCACCAAAGTTGAAATGAAGGAAAAAATGTTAAGGGCAGCCAGAGAGAAAGTTCAGGTTACTCACAAAGGGAAGCCCATCAGACTAACAGCAGATCTCTTGGCAGAAACTCTACAAGCCAGAAGAGAGTGGGGGCCAATATTCAACATTCTTAAAGAAAAGAATTTTCAACCCAGAATTTCA
>NW_012117932.1:680630-681157 GCF_000951035.1 Colobus angolensis palliatus | reverse complement strand
CAATAATTAATAGCCTAGCAACCAAAAAAAGTCCAGGACGAGACAGATTCACAGCCAGATTCTACCAGAGTTACAAAAAGAAGCTGGTACCATTCCTTCTGAAACTATTCCAATCAATAGACAAAGAGGGAATCCTCCCTAACTCATTTTATGAGGCCAACATCATTCTGATACCAAAGCCTGGCAGAGACACAACCAAAAAAAAAAGAGAATTTTAGACCAATATCCCTGATGAACATTGATGCAAAAATCTTCAATAAAAGCAGCACATCAAAAAGCTTATCCACCACGATCAAGTGGGCTTCATCCCTGGAATGCAAGGCTGGTTCAACATAAGCAAATCAATAAACATAATCCATCATATAAACAGAACCAAAGACAAAAACCACATGATTATCTCAATAGACACAGAAAAGGCCTTTGACAAAATTCAACAGCCCTTCATACTAAAAACTCAATAAATTCGGTGTTGATGGAACATATCTCAAAATAATAAGAGCTATTTATGACAAACCCACAGCCAATAT
>NW_012117932.1:673277-674918 GCF_000951035.1 Colobus angolensis palliatus | reverse complement strand
AGCACTTTGGGAGGCCGAGACGGGCGGATCACGAGGTCAGGAGATCGAGACCATCTTGGTTAGCACGGTGAAACCCCGTCTCTACTAAAAAATACAAAAATCTAGCCGGGCGAGGTGGCGGGCGCCTGTAGTCCCAGCTACTCCGGAGGCTGAGGCAGGAGAATGGCGGGAACCCGGGAGGCGGAGCTTGCAGTGAGCTGAGATCCGGCCACTGCACTCCAGCCCCTGCGACTGACCGAGACTCCGTCTCAAAAAAAAAAAAAAAAAGAATGTAAATTAGTGTAGCCATTATGGAGAACAGTATAGAGGTTCCTCAAAAAACTAAACATAAAACTTCCATATGATTCAGTAATTCCACCATTGGGTATATGCCAAAAAGAAAGAAAATTAATACTTATCTGTACTTCCATGTTTATTGCAGCACTATTCACAATAGCCAAGATATGGAATCAACCTAAGTACCCATCAATGGATGAATAAAGAAAAGGTGGATATATACCCAATGAGCATAACATAAAACAATGGAATTTTGTCATTTGCAGCAGCGTGGATGGAACTGGAGGCTGTTAAGTGAAATAAGCCAAGTACAGAAAGACAATATCCCTATGTTCTCACTCATATATGGGAGCTAAAAAAGTGGATCTCATGACATCGGGAGTTAGATTGGTGGTTGCCAGAGGTGGGGAAGGGGAGGTGGAAAGCAGGGCGATGATGGGGAAAAATATATAAATATACTGTTACCACTGAATTATATATGTAAAATTGGTAAAGACAGTAAATATTATATGTATATTTTAACTCAATAAATTTTTTTTTTTTTTGAGACAGACTCTCGCTCTGTTGCCCAGGCTGGAGTGCAGTGGCACAATCTTGGCTCACTGCAACCTGTGCCTCTTGGGTGCAATTCTCCTGTCTCGGCCTCTGGAGTAGCTGGGACTACAGGTGCACACCACCACACCTGGCTAATTTTTGTATTTTTAGTAGAGATGGGGTTTCGCCATATTGGTCAGGCTGATCTCAAACTCCTGACTTCAGGTGATCTACCCCCCTAGGCCTCCCAAAGTGCTGAGATTACAGGTGTGAGCCTGTGAGCCACCACACCCAGACTTGTTGTTTTTCTTTTTATCTTTATTTCTATGAACTCTACAGAGAAGTATAGTCAACAGGTCTTTAACAAGGAGCAAAGACAATTAAATGGAGAAAGGATAGTCTTTTCAAGAACGGTGCTGAAACAACTGGACATCCATTTGCAAAAAAAAAAAAAAAATTTAGACACAGGCCTTACACCATTCACAAAAATTAACTCACAATGGGTCACAGACCTAACCGTAAAGTGCCAAGATACAAATCTTCTAGAAGATAACACAGGGAAAAATCTAGGTAACTTTGGGTTTGGTTATGAGTTTTCAGATACAACACCAAAAGCAGCATCTATGAAAGAAAAGCCTGATAAGTTATACTTCATCAAAATTTAAAAGTTCTGCTCTGTGAGAGGCATTGTTAAGACCATGAAAAGAGTCTGAGCACAGTGGCTCATGCCAGTCCTAGCACTCTGAGAGGCTGAGGATCACTTGAGACCAGGATTTTAAGACCAGCCTGGGCAACAGAGCAAGGCCCAGTCTTTTTTTTTTTTTTTTTTTT
>NW_012117932.1:663448-671927 GCF_000951035.1 Colobus angolensis palliatus | reverse complement strand
ATCGCGCCACTGCACTCCAGCCTGGGCAACAAGAGTGAAACTCTGTCTCCAAAAAAAAAAAAAGACCAGGTATTCAACAGACCAGTAGGGTGGCTATACTGATAGTAGGGTTACATTTCAAAATAACTACAAGAAAGCTGGTCGTGCTGGCTCATGCCTATAATCCCAGCACTTTGGGAGGCCAAGGCAGACAGATCACCTGAGGGCAGGAGTTCCAGATCAGCCTGGCAAACATGGCGAAATCCCATCTCTACTAAAAGTAAAAAAAATCTACCAGGCGTGGTGGTGGGCACCTGTGGTCCCAGCTACTTGGCTGAGGCAGGAGAATCACTTGAATCCAGGAGGTGGAGGTTGTAGTGAGCCAAGACTGTGCCACTGCATTCCAGCCTGGGCAACAGAGCAAGATTCCATCTTAAAAAAAGAAAACAATAACAACAACAACAAAATAGCTAGAAGAGAATAATTCAAACATTCCTAGCATAAAGAAAAGATAAATATTTCAGGTGTTGAATATTCCTATGTAATTATACAAATGTATCCTGTTAGCATATACACCCTGAAAATATATATATCTAATATGTATAAATATTTAAAAATAAATGTCAAATTGAAAAAAGAATTATCAGGCCATAAAAAGATATGGAATGGCTGGGTGTGGTGGCTCAGGCCTGTAATCCCAGCACTTTGGGAGGCTGAGGCAGGTAAGTCACGAGGGCAGGAGATCAAGACCAGCCTGGCCAACATGGTGAAACCCAATCTCTACTAAAAATACAAAAATTAGCTGGGTATGGGGCGCATGCTTGTAATCTCAGCTACTCGGGAGGCTGAGGCAGGAGAACAGCTTGAACCTGGGACGCGGAGGTTGCAGTGAGCCGAGATTGTACCACTGTACTGCAGCCTGGTGACAGAGCGAGACTGGAAAAAAAAAAAAAAAAAAAAAAAAAGACAGGAAAGATTGTTAAATACATATCCTTAAGTGAAGGGCACTAGGCTAACAGGCTGCATATGGTTCTGATTCCAATTATATGACATACTGGAAGAGGTAAAACTATGGAGTCAGTAAACAGACCAGTGATTGCCAGAAGTTCAGGTAGAAGTAGAAAGGGATGAAGAGGCTGAGCACAGAGAAATCTTAGGGCAGTGGAAACAATTCCATATGATGCTGTAATGGTATCATACATATCATACATGACATTATGCATTTGTTAAAACCCATAGAACTGTACAACATAAAGAGTGAAGCCTAATGTAAACTATGAATGTTGTTTAATAATAATGTGTTCATATTGGCTCATCCATTGTAACAAATGTACCACACCCATGCAAGATGTTAATAATTTAAAAACCTCTATGTGGGGAAGTGGATAAACAGGAACTCTTGGTACTATCTGCTCAATATTTTGGTAAACCTAAAGCTGTTCTAAAAAAAACAAAGCCAAGTGTAGTTTGAAACATGTTTGGCTTTTTGTATAATATACCATACACAGCAAGCATTTTTTTCTCTTCTTTGGCAAATTGTCATACTCCTTTCTAAGTCTGATCAGCTTCCAACATGTCATCTTTGTGCTTTCAATGTCATAAAATAGCTCCCAGAGTCCCTTTAATGTGAAATTTTTTGCCTTCATTGCTTTCTTCAGGTCACTTTCATCCTTTTTGTCACACTACTTTCCTCATTTATGTTGATCAGGCCACCTTCACTGGCTGTCTATAGTTTCTCTTATGGTGGCATTGTCAGTGTTCCCATGGTCATGCATGTGGGGGAGAAGGTAAATAGGAACTCCACGCTCACGTATGTCTTCTATAACCCCATGTCTATTCTATTTGATTTTCACTTCCAGCATTATCACTTTTCATTGCTTTAGCGAACTTTTATCTTTGAGGCTAAATTACCTGTTTCAATTATTCACTTTTGTAAAGCATCACTTGGGTTTACCACTGCGAGACGAGGAGGCAAACAACAACATTCTTTGCTGTCTGCAGGTGAACTGAGTAACAGATCTGCTTTGACCAGTCACTAGTAGCCTTGGAAAGAAGTATGTGGATTGTCAATAATCATAATATGCCTGTTATTTATGTACTGATTTGTAGACTAGAGAGATAGCTGCAAAGTTTGTATTTTATGCAATCACTTACAGTTAATATGCCATGGTAACAGAAATCTAAGCTGTGATGTTGTGATACTGGTGTATTTAACTAAACTGTGCTAACTGAAATGTGTACCTATAGTAATTGTGCAAAGCACAAACTGTAGTTCTTTTATAAAATCCAGTCTACAACTTAGTCTTTTAGTTGGAACACCTAATCCATTTATATTTAATGTAATTGTAGTTATAGTTGGATTTATATCTATAATCTTACTGTTTTCTATTTATTCCTTCTGTATATTTCTTTTTCTTCTTTTGAGCTAATTCAATATTTTAAGTTCCATTTCCCCCTTTGATTAACTTGTTATGAGTTATTTTATAGTTATATTTTTAATGGTTACCCTAAATATTATATGTATTTTTGAACTTTTAAAGTGTAATATGAATTATGACTTCACTTTCCTAAAATAACTATAAACTTAGAAATGTAAAATTTCACTTTACCCTCCTCTAACTTTTTACATTGTTATTGTTACACATTTTAGTTGTACATATAATTTAAATACCATATGATATTACTTTCATTGTTTTGTTCAGTTAATACTTATTTATATTTAGTCACATATTTACCTTTCTGGTGTTTGTCATGATTTTTGCATTTTCATGTTTCCATCTGAGATCATTTTCCTTCTGGGAAAGAGAAGGGATTACAATTTTATTTTAAATGCAAAAGAAAACTGCTGGAAGCTTTTAAGCAAGGGACTGACATAATCTAATATTTTAAAAGATCATGTTGGGGCCAGTGGTGACGGCTCATGCCTGTACTCCCAGGACTTTGAGAAGCTGAGGCAGATGGATTGCTTGAGGCCAGGAGTTCAAGACAAACCTGGGAAACATGGCAAGTCCTTGCTGCTACAATAAAATTTAAAAACATTATCTGGGCATGGTGGCATATGCCTGCGGTTCTAGCTACTTGGGAGGCTGAGGCAGGAGAATACATTGAACTCAGGAGTTGGAGGATGCAGTGAGCAATAATTGCATCACTGTACCCTAGCCTGAGTGACACAGTGAGCCCCCATCTCTTAAAAAAATAAATAAATAAATAAACTAAACTAAAAAGAAATCATGTTGGTTGCTCTGTTGAGAATGAATTGTACTTGAGAAAAATGAAAACTGGAAGATCAAATAGAAGACTATTGTATCAATCCAACTAAGAAATTACAGTAGCTTGGCCAGGCATGGTGGCTCATGCCTGTAATCCCAGCACTTTGGGAAGCCGAGGTGGGTGGATCATTTGAGATCAGGAGTTTGAGACCAGCCTGTCCAACATGGTGAAACCTTGTCTCGACTAAAAATACAAAAATTAGCCGGGCATGGTGGTGGGCGCCTGTAATTCCAGTTAGTTGGGAGGCTGAAGCAGAAGAATCGCTTGAACCCTGGAGGCAGAGGTTGCAGTGAGCTGAGATCGCGCCATTGCACTCCAGCCTGGGTGACAAGAGCAAGACTGCATCTCAGAAAAAATAAATTACAGCAGCTTGGATGATGGTGGTAGCAGTGGAGTTGGAAAGAAGTAAATGCATTCAGGGTATGTTTTGTATAGTAAGTGGAGCAGATATGACTTGTCATTGAATTAGATGTAGAGGGTATAAGGAGGAATCAACAATGACTAGAGTAACTGGGTAAACAATGGTGTTGCTTAACCAAAATGGTGAGTGGTGGGAGAGGAATATGTTTGGAGAGGGACTGAAGAAAGATTAAGAGGAAAAAATAATGAATTATATTTTGGCTACATTTGGTTTGAGATTCTTCTTAATATGCAAATGATCTAAGTAGAAGTTGTATTTAAGATCCTGATGTTAAGGGAGATGTCTGGATTGGAAAAATGTATTTAGAAGTCACTATGGTATAAACAGGAGTAGTCCAAGTTTTGAGGAATCTGAAACATACAATTTTGAGAGCCATCTTTAAAAAATGTAAATGATGAATGAAATGTAATATAAAAATGAATATCTAAAAGAGAATAGTAAACACAAAATAATTACAGAAGCCTTAGAGATTCAGGTTCTTTCTTCTGAAATCTCTTTAGCCAATTGGCCAGAAATGTTTTCTAATTGCTACTTGGCTACCCATCCCTCACTAGTACATTCTGCCAGCACCTCTAACTATTCACAGAAGCCTATGCAAGCTTAATATTCATTAACATCATGGTAATTTTGTAAATCTTTCTCTGAATACAAACATTTTGGGAAAGAATTTGGCATTATATGTTAAAGTTGAAGATATGAATACCCTGAAATCCAGAAATTTCATTCTTAGATAAGTATCTAACAGAAATGTGTATACAAGTGTAGCAGGATGCATGTACGATAATGTTAGAGCAGTGTTGTTACACCCAAAAGTTTTCAACAACTCAAATGTCCCTCAGCAATTAAATACCATTAAATGATGGTAAACTCATGTAAGGGAATACTATGCAGCAATTTAAATGAATGAATTACAGCAAAATGTCCTAGAAGAAGAAAAAAGAAAAAAGAAAAACATTTTGAAGAAATAATGCCCCATACTTCCTAAAATTAATAAAAAATTTAATCTACACATGCAATAAACTCAATGAAATTCAAGTAGAATAAACCCAAGTAGGATAAATTCAAGCAGTAGAGATGCACAATTAGGCACATCATAAACTGTCGAAAGCTAAAGAAAGAGAATCTTGAAACCTGGAACACAGAAGCTACTCATCGTCTGCAAGGGAGTCTTCCTAAGATTAACAGCTAATTTTTCATCAGAAACCATGGAGTAAGGCAGTACAATGACATAGTCAAAGTACTGAAAGAAAAAACCTCCCAGCCAAGAATTCTATATATGGCAAAACTATCCTTTAAAAATTAAGGAGAAATTAATAAATTAACAATTGAATGAAAACAGATCTCCATTGTATGGATATACTATATTTTGTTTATCAATTCATTAGTCAATTGAAATTGGATTGTTGTTTCCACTTTTGGCTATTATGATTAATACTGCTGGCATGTTAGCTGTATTTGTGAAAAAGTTTTTGGGTCAATATATGTTTCTCTGGAAAACACTGTTTCTCTATACCGTCACAGGCAACAACTCTGACACCAGATGTGCAGGTTTTCTCACAACAACCAATTCTCTGACATTGAATGGATGTCCTACAATTCAATTCAATCCTGGCATCATCTTCCTAGAGTTAGTGTCAGATTCTATTGAGGTGGGCTGATTATGAGGTCAGGAGTTTGAGACCAGCCTGGCCAACATGGTGAAATCCCGTCTCTATTAAAAATACAAAAATTAGCAGGGCATGGTGGCAGGCGCCTGTAATCCCAGCTCTTTGAGAGGCTGAGGCAGGAGGATTGCTTGAACCCGGAAGACGGAAGTTGCAGTGAGCCGAGATCACGCCACTGTACTCCGGTCTGGGCGACAGAGAGAGACTCCAACTCAAAAAAAAAAAAAAAGAGCTACATACCACAAGACTTCCTCCACTTCAGTTGCTATGTCTTGGCCTCCCATATTGCTGACCAATGGGCTATAATTGGCCATTCCAAATCTTCTCCTTGGGTTTAATATTTTGTTAGAATGGCTTACAGAACTCAGGGGAACACTTTACTTACATTTTACTGGTTTATTATAAAGGATATAGAGAAACAGCCAGATGAAGAGGTACATAAGGCAAGGCCAGGAAGGGTCCTGAGTGCAGTTTCTGTCCATGTGGAATAGAAGTGTGCCACCGTCCCAGCACCTAGATTGAATCTCTTAGTTCAAGAGTTTTTATAGAGCTTCATCTCCAGCCCTGCCGCACTTCTCAAAGGTTAGTGATTACGGCTGAAAGGTCCAACCCTCCAATCACTTGATCTTCCTGATGACAAGCTGCATCCTGGGGCTATCTAGGGGCCCACCATAAACCACCTCAGTAACATAAATTCAGGTGCAGTCAAAAGGGTCTCATTATGAAAAACAAAAAGCAGTCTGATTGCATAGGAAATTTCAAGGGTTTTAGGAGCTCTGTGCCAGGAATGGGGAATAAAGACCAAGTATATTTCTAATTATGCTACAGATACTAATTATCTTAGTATATAACTAGAAGTGGAATTGTTGGGTCATATTTACCATTTGTTTAATCTTTTGAGAAATTGCCAGACACAAAAGGCCACATATTGTATGATTTCATTTATATAAAAATGTGAGGCCAGGCACGGCGGCTCACAGCTGTAATCCCAGCACTTGGGAGGCCGAGGATGAGGTCAGGATTTTGAGACTGGCCTGGCCAACATGGTAAAACCCCGTCTCCACTAAAAATACAAAAATTAGCCCGGCGTGGTGGCACACGCCTGTAATTGCAGCTACTTGGGCGGCTGAGGCACAAGAATCGCTTGAACCTGGGAGGCGGAGGTTGCAGTGAGCTGAGATTGTACCACTGCCCTCCAGCCTGGGCAAAACAGTGAGACTCTGTCTCAAAAAAAAAATAATTCCAGAATAGACACACCTATTCCATAGGGACAGAAAATAGGTTTTAGTAATTGCCAGTGGCTTGGGGGAGAGGTTAACAGGAGTGACCGCTGGTGGGTACAGGGTTGCTTTTTGAAGTGAGGAAAATGTTCTGGAATTAAATAGTAACAATGACTGGACAACTCTGTGAGTTTATCAAACTCCACTGAATTGCACATTTTGGAGTGGTGAATTTTATAATATGTGAATGGTATTTCAACTTAAAAAAAGAAAAAGAATATTGATGACCTTTACAAATATGGTGCTGAGTTTGTCCCTGTCAAGGCTCCTATCTGAAAAATTGAAAGTTTGGCTTGGGGCTCCAAGTCCCGTCTTCACCTGATGCACTTGTTAACCAGGATTTATTTATTTCCTCTCTTCTCAGCATCAGAAACAGGGCCTGTGTCTGGTCATGGTCTGTCTCCTCCAAAGCCTTCACAGCGGACACAGAGCTTTGCTTCTGCGTGGTATATTCCCTCCTTACTCCTGCTAAAGGAAGGCAGCGACTGGTTATTTCTTATGTATTTATTTATTTTTTTGAGACAGGGTTTCGTTCTGTCACCCAGGTTGGAGTGCAGTGGCTGCAGTGCTGGCTCACTGCAACCTCCGCCTCCCAGGTTCAAGTGATTCTCCTGCCTCAGCCTCCTGAGTAGCTGGCATTACAAGCGTGCACTACCATGTCTGGCTAATTTTTGTATTTTTGCTAGAGACAGTGTTTCACCATGTTGGCCAAGCTGGTCTTGAACTCCTGACCTCAAGTGATCCACCCACCTCAGCCTCCAAAAATGCTGGGATTACACCGTGCCCAGCCATTTCTTATTTTATTGATTGATGGGTTGGTCCTTAGCATCTTCCAAAGATGACCAATATGTTTTTTAAAAATAACAGTACAAATCCAAGGATTTAAACACGTTTTAGATGCTTTAACGTATTTTAGTTCTTGTCTTCACTGATGCTCACATTGCCCCTCTTTGGCTAGCAGACACTTATTCAGTGGTTCTATTGATACAAATCTGTTCATCTTCGATGGCTTTCTTGTTTTTGAAATGCCTGACTTGAAATAAAACATTGCTCTAAGAAGTCCTGATTTTTGTTTAAGGAAATGACATTTAGAGACCACAATGTGGGTGTCAGGGGTGTCAGTGCTACTGGGCTGGTCATTATTTCTTAGACTTTTTCTTTTCAGTGGAAAGAGCTAAGAATGTTTTCTGTTTGTTTGATTTTTTTTAAAAAAGAGACAGAGTCTTATGCTGTTGCCCAAGCTGGAGTGCAGTGATGCAACCATAGCTGACTGTAGACTTGAACTGCTTGGCTCAAGGGATCCTTCTGCCTTAGCCTTCCAAGTGGCTAGGACTACAGGTGAGTGCTACCATGCCTGATTAATTTTTTATTTTTTGTAGAGTTGGGATCTTGCTATGTTGCCAAGGCTGGTCTCAAACCCCTGTCCCCAAGCAATCCTCCTTCTTTGGCCTCCCAAAATACTGGGATTATTGGTATAAACCCCAAACCCAGCTGGTTAAGAACATTTTAAAGAAAAAAGTATGTAAGTTCAAACTGAACTTTGCAATTCAAATTCAGGACTGCTTACAACCTTACTGATTTTTTTTTTTTTTTTTTTTTGAGACGGAGTTTTGCTCTTGTTGCCCAGGCTGGAGTGCAGTGGCGCCATCTTGGCTCACTGCAACCTCTGCCTCCCAGGTTCAAGCGATTCTTGTCTCAGCCTCCCGAGTAGCTAGGACTACAGGCGCCCACCACCATGCCCGGCTAATTTTTTGTATTTTTAGTAGAGACGGGGTTTCACTGTGTTAGTCAGGATGGTCTCGATCTCCTGACCTCGTGATCTGCCTGCCTCGGCCTCCCGAAGTGCTGGAATTACAGGCGTGAGC
>NW_012117932.1:628263-663398 GCF_000951035.1 Colobus angolensis palliatus | reverse complement strand
CTGCCTTTTCCTCCCAAAGTGCTGGGATTACAGGTGTGAGCCACTGCACCCAGCAACCTTACTGATCTTATACCTACATTTCTTTTTTAAAAATGTTTTAAAAAATTTGATTTATTGTACAATAACAATATTAGTGTTTTCAACAATATGATTTCTGAAAAGTTGAAATTTTTTGTTTGGCTCTGTCATTAGGGTGTATCTAACTAGAGACAGATCATGAAATTATCGTGTTTTACAGTCCCTTGGTATATAGTATCTATGTAGTTATGCTATCAACTGGGTGCAGAAGTTTAATTTTACTTTTGGATATTAAGAATTGTTTTATTAATTCATTTATTAATTTAATTTTAAATTATGAAAAATATGTACTGTTCCAAAGTCAGTTCTCCAAAACAGTATATTCAAAGAAATCTATCTTCTTATTTTTTTTAAATGATGATAATGATTATTACCCAGACTGCTCATCTGCAAGGAAGAAATCTCTCTTCTATCCCTGTTCCTTCCACTCAGCTTCTCATTCTCCTACAAACAACAGTATAGTTTATTTTTTTAGTAGAGACAGTGTTTAATGTATTTTTAGTAGAAAAATACATTGTTTTTATTTTAATATTATGAAATACATACATGTATATATTGGTATCTCCTTTCTTTTTTTTTTCTTGAGACGGAGTCTCGCTGTATTGCCCAGGCTGGAGTGCAGTGGCGCTATCCAGGCTCACTGCAAGCTCCGCCTCCCAGGTTCATGCCATTCTCCTGCCTCAGCCTCCCATGTAGCTGGGACAACAGGCGCCCACCACCACGCACAGCTAATTTTTTGTATTTTTACTAGAGATGGGGTTTCACTGTGTTAGTCAGGATGGTCTCGATCTCCTGACCTCGTGATCTGCCTGCCTCGGCCTCCCGAAGTGCTGGAATTACAGGCGTGAGCCACCGCACTCCTTTCTTTCTAAAAACATAAATATAGCATCCATGATGACCTCATCTAACTTTTCACATTTTAATAACAAGGACTTTTTTTTTGAGACAGGGTCTCACTCCGATGCCCAGGTTTTGCTCCGTTGCATTCTCTGGAGTGCAGTGGCAGGATCTCAGCTCACAGCAGCCTCAACCTCCCTGGCTCAAGAAATCCTCCTACCTCAGCCTCCCAAGTAGCTGGGACCACAGGCGTGTGCCACCAAGCCCGGCTAATTTTTGTACACATACATACATATATATTATATGTATAAAATATATATAATATATATATTTGTTAGAAATGGGGTTTCTCCATGTTGGCCAGGCTGGTCTCAAACTCTGGGACTCCAACCATCTCCTGCTTTGGCCTCCCAAAGTGTTGGGGTTACAGGCGTGAGCCATTGCCCATGGTCAATAATGACTTTTAATATCTTACTATACAGAGAAGAACTTATTTTTTCTATTGCTCTGTAGCGGGAGACAGAGAAAGGAAAAGTCGGAGATGCTGCCATTCCAGAGCAGGGGGACCTGGGGAAGGAGGCCTAAGCAAAGGAGGTCACGATTCTGGGCTGCACTGGCTTAATGAGCAGGGAGCTCAAGCAGCCTGGAAAGGTGTGGGATTCACTCCAGGGGTCTGGCCAAGTGGTTCTAAGCCAGGCAGTTCGTTTTCTCTAACCCAGTCTCTCCAGTTTAGTTGTGTCTGTTATCCTTCAGCCCCATCTCCCCTCCCTGGGGATGAAGGGGAAAAGAGTGAGGAGGCATTGCCCACGCCCCTGGTACCTGCCCTGGAGGGAGCGAAGCAGGCCTTGTGCGGTCTTCCCGCGCCCCTCCTCTCCATTTTAACCTTGGAACCGCCCTGCTCAGGAGCCCACTCCCCTGGAGGGCCGAGGGCTTCTTAGGCCAGAACGTCAGGAGGCTGGGGAAATGGGAATCGTCTCCTTCCAATCGCAGCAAAGATAATTTATTTGCGTAGGACCCTAGGCATCTCTTATGGGAAGAGAAGTGAAGACACACGCCCGAGCCAGGCTGCCCCGCCCGCTCTACAGAAGGGGTGGTGCTCTCCGTGACCTCTCCCAATCTCCCCTCCCCGGAATGGCCTGCACGAGGTAAGCCAGGCTGCCTGGACAAGAAGTGGTTTCCATCTGTGTATATTGTCAGCGACTATGTCAAGCCTGGTCTCTGCTGAGGAAATTGTTCTTTAAAAAGAAACTTCTGTTTTTTTTTCTTTCAAAAGATGTGCTATATAGTAGTGTGAAGTAACTGTCGAATGAGTATCATGATACTGAGTAAATATGGCAGCATGATGTTTAACGATAACAACATAGACACTTATTTAGCATCCACTGTGTACTGCGCACGGGCGTTTCATATTCACCACCTGATTCAATCGTTAGCATTATGAGTTTCACCTGTGAGGATAGGGCGGCCCAGCGAATTGAACAAATTGCTTACAGTCTTTGATTTGCCAGTAGCTGCGCTAAGATCCTCAAATTCTTTTTCTTATCTTTCCTCCCTCCCTGGCTACTTCCCTCCTTCCTGCTTTCCTTCGTTCTTTTTGTTTTTGAACACCCAAAGCCCATATTCCTGACATCAAACTCCTCCTGCCTCTGATGAGAACTCGAGAGAGTGTCAGGAAAGAAGTTGATCTGAGAAGTAACTGTAAATAAGAGTTTCGAGTTGAACGGGAAGAACTCGGGCAGTTAGTAACCTACCTCACCTTTCTGTTCCTTGAATTTTTCGGGTGAAGGACTACAGGAAAACTTACTTCCCAAACTGGAATCTTTATTGGATGCACCAACCTCTTTTCCCACAAGGGGTCAGTAAAATCTCCTTAGTTAGTAGAATTAAGCCCTGCTCCTCCCTGGCTTAGCGTTGAGGCAATGAGGATCATTGCATTGGTGAATGGACTTCTGACCTTTGCACGTTCTCATCTCCATCACCTGGTTTTACTCAAGCTGAATTCATCCAGCGCTTACACTCCATCCTCATGCTACCATGTAGTGGGAAACAAAGGGACAGAGAGCTCCAATTCATTCTGTTTTTTTCCTTAGGGTTGAGGTCTTGCTTTTTTGCCCAGGCTGGGATGCAGTAGCATGATTATGGCTCACTGCAGCCTCAAACCTCTGGGCCCAAGCGATTCTCCTGCCACCACCTCCCAAAGTGCTGGGATTACAGGTGCGAACCACCATGCCCAGCCCTAATTCATTCTTTACTTTTAGTTTAGAGTGGTGTTTCAGTTAAAAATTGCTGTACATAAAATATAATCACAAATGATTTCTCAAAATTCTGTATCTTGCAATTATTGTAACTGAATAAAGGTTTAGAACAAGAGAGGATATGTCTAAGTCTAATGATAATATAGTGAATATTTACAAAGTGTTATGAAGTGACACTTTCTAAGTGTCTTATAAATGATAGAAACTGTGGGTCATGCTTTACATGGCATTTGAACTCTGGCATTCTGGCCCCAGAGTTCCTGGCCCCTAAGCATCGTAACATACTACCTCTCTACCAGAGAAACAAAAATCAGTGCTTTCCATGGTCCTGGCAAGGATGATTATCAGTTCTATGAGCTAATATGGACATTCAGGAGGTGGATAAAAATTTTGTGAGGCCCAGAGCGTGTATAATTTGGGTGTCCTGTTTAGGAAAATAATAGAAAATGACAAATACAAATGTATATGTGAAAATAAATTTTTATTTAGAATGAGAAAATAAATCACAACAGATCACGATTAGAAAAAAAGACTACAAATGTCTCTAAATCCAGAAAAAATGCACATTTTTATTACTGAGCCCCCTTACATATCTAATGCTTCTTCCCCCCATGTCCTTAGCTTTATACTCCTTGATGGTCTTTCAATGTGTCTGCAATTCTCTACAATCAATTTTAATAGAGAAAATAGAAACATAATTCAGCTGTTCCTATTCGCGTGGTTGCTTGGCAATTATTATTGACGGTTGGGATGCATAACACATGGGATTTCACACGTGACTATCACTTGCTGTTTGTAGTGCTTCTGCAGTTTTATCCCATACCTATAGAGAATTTCTGAAAATTGTATTTTGTGTGATCCCCTTCAAAAAGAAGAAAAGCAAAGTTTGTTCATAATTGTATGTGCCGTATTATCAGGGATATTCCTGACAGGAGAGAAATTCCATTTTGATTAGTTTTTTCTTTTAATTTATTTTTTAAATAGAGACGAGGTCTCACTATACTGCCCAGTGTGGTCTTAAACTTCTGGGCTCAAGGAGTCAACATGCCCCACCGTTGACGAGTAGTTGTTAATGGAACCTTTGGCGTAGCCTTTTCCATGTCTGACAGTTGGAAGAATTTTTCACAGACCACCTTCTGGCTTGATTCATTTCAAACCTTCTTTTTCCTCCACAACCTATGTGCTTCTCATGCCAGATGCCATAGGACACTATACAGGGATAGCCCTGGTTCTTCCCGTCATAACACTAGGCAGGGAGAGAGATGAAGGTGCTCCTAAGATGGCTTAGTAATAAATGAAGAATCCACAGAAGTAACTGCAAGCCACATAAATGTATCCAAAAAACCCCAAATAAATGTACCCTCAATGCACTCTCATCTGCCTCAATGTACCCTCAGAAATGCCCATGGCTGGTCCATCCCAACTGGCACAGGGAAAAAGTGGAGAAAGGAAAGTGAGAGTAGAAACAGAAAATAGTCATAAATGATGACAGTTAAATATATTATTTTTGGCCAGGTGTGGTGGCTCACACCTGTATTCCCAGCACTTTGGGAATACAGCCAAATCAGGAGGATCCCTTGAGCCTAGGAGTTTGAGACCAGCCTGGGTAATATAGTGAGACCCCATCTCTATATAAAAAATAATAATAATTAACCAGGCATTGTGGTGTGTGCCTCCAGTTCCAGCTACTTGGGAGGATGAGGCAGGAGGATTGCTCAAGCCCAGGAGGTTGAGGCTGCAGTGAGTCAAGATCGTGCCACTGCACTCCAGTATGAGTGACAGAGTAAGACCCTGTCTCAAAAAAGAAAAGAAAAAGAAAAAACAATGTAATTACGCGAATGTGAAAACACTGCTGGACCCTTCCCAAGCCTTGGAGGGCCTGTGCAA
Organism: Colobus angolensis palliatus; assembly: GCF_000951035.1. Lineage (NCBI taxonomy): Eukaryota > Metazoa > Chordata > Mammalia > Primates > Cercopithecidae > Colobus > Colobus angolensis. The sequence goes on along the minus strand of NW_012117932.1, from coordinate 658,341 downwards.
ATGAGGGCCCTGCAGCCTAAGCTGCATTAGCTTTAGGGCCGGTCCCTGTATGGAACATCCTTAGAGACCTAACTCACCCACCAGCCTGAGGCAGCTCCAGGGGAGTGCCAGCAGACAGCAGAGCAATGGTCCTACACCTATGGCAAACAAGGACGCGTTGTCCACCAACTAACAGGACCTCACTACCTGTAGGCGGGCAGATCCCAAGGTTTCCTGATATTCCCTACTGTTGCAGTCTCTGCTTGGGACAAAGTGCATTGCTTTTGCCATGAGTCACTGTGTCAGTAAAAAAGGTTAGGGGACATTCATGGCACAAGAGCAAGTGCTCAACTGGGACCTGAGAAGAGACAGCCTTCTTGGGTCACAACTCTCCACTTTCTCCAGGTGATATGGTTTGGCTGTGTCCCCACCCAAATCTCATGTCAAATTGTAATTCCCAGTGTTGGGGGAGAGACCTGGTGGAAGGTGATTGGATCATGGGAGTGGGTTTCTCCCTTGCTGTTCTCGGGGTAGTGAGTGAGTTCTCACGAGATCTGGTTGCTTAAAAGTGTGTAGCGCTTCCTTTTTCGTGCACTCTGTCCCATGCTCTGCCATCATAAGACGTGCTTGCTTCCTGTTCACCTTCCACCATGATTGTAGGTTTCCTGAGGCCTTCCAGCCATGCTTCCTGTGCGGCCTGTGGAACTGTTGTTGCAGGAAGTCAGGGACCCCGAACAGAGGGACTGGTTGAAGCCATGGCAGAAGAACATAAATTGTGAAGATTTCATGGACATTTATTAGTTCCCCAAATTAATACTTTTATAATTTCTTATGCCTGTCTTTACTGCAATCTCTGAACATAAATTGTGAAGATTTCATGGACACTTATCACTTCCCCAATCAATACCCTTGTGATTTCCTATGCCTGTCTTTACTTTAATCTCTTTTTTTTTTTTTTTTTGGTGAGACGGAGTCTCGCTCTGTCGCCCAGGCTGGAGTGCAGTGGCCGGATCTCAGCTCACTGCAAGCTCCGCCTCCCAGGTTTATGCCATTCTCCTGCCTCAGCCTCCCAAGTAGCTGGGACTACAGGTGCCCGCCACGTCGCCCGGCTAGTTTTTTGTATTTTTTAGTAGAGACGGGGTTTCACCATGTTAGCCAGGGTGGTCTCGATCTCCTGACCTCGTGATCCGCCCGTCTCGGCCTCCCAAAGTGCTGGGATTACAGGCTTGAGCCACCGCGCCTGGCCACTTTAATCTCTTAATCCTGTTATCTTCTTCCTAAGCTGAGGAGGATAAATGTTGCCTCAGGATCCTGTGATGATTGTGTCAACTGCACAAATTGTTTGTAGAGCACGTGTGTTTGAACAATATGAAATCTGGACATCTTGAAAAAAGAACAGGATAACAGTGATGTTCAGGGAGGGAGGTAACTGAACTGGCCGCCAGTGAGCCGGACAGGACAGAGCCATATTTCTCCTCTTTCAAAAGCAAATAGGAGAAATATCGCTGAATTCTTTTTCTCAGCAAGGAACATCCCTGAGAAAGAGAATGCGCCCCTGAGGGCAGGCCTATAAATGGCCGCCTTGGAAGTGTGCCGTCTTTTATGGTCAAAGCTGAAGGGATGAAATAAGCCCCGGTCTCCTGTAGCGCTCCCAGTCTTACTAGGATGAGGAAATTCCCACCTAATAAATTTTGGTCAGACTGGTTGTCTGCTCTCAAACTTTGTCTCCTGATAAGATGTTATCAATGACAATGTGTGCCCAAAATTTCATAAGCAATTTTAATTTTGCCCCATCCTGTGGTCCTGTGATCTCGCCCTGCCTCCACTTGCTTTGTGATATTTTATATTTTGTGAAGTATATGATCTCTGTGACCCACACCCTATTCGTGCACTCCCTCCCCTTTTGAAAATTGCTGATAAAAACTTGCTGGTTTTACAGCTTGGAGAACATCACAGATCCTGCCGACATGTGATGTCTTCCCCGGACACCCAGCTTTAAATTTCTCTCTCGTACTCTTTCCCTTTATTTCTCAAACCAGCCGAGACACCTAGGAAATAGAAAAGAACCCACGTAACCATCGGGAGCATGTTCTCCTGATAACTGTGAGTCAATTAAACCTCTTTTCTTCATAAATTACCCAGTCTCAGGTAGTTCTTTATAGCAGTATGAGAACAGACTAATACACCAGGGCTCAGTGATGATGAAAGCTTTGCTCATGCTCTTCCCTTTCTAAATCTTCCCCATCCAGCGCACATCCCCATTCTGACCCCCGGCCATGATACCTTTCCAGCAGCTCTGAGGCCCATGGATCTCTCCTGCGTCTGAGCTCTTACAAGTTAAAAAAAAAAAAAAAGAAAGAAAGAAAGAAAGAAATTCTGAAACACTATTTGTTAAGCACCCATTCTGGGCTAGCCTGCTGTTAAATCTTACTGAATTGCTTACAAAGCATTTTGCATAAGCAGATCTCTGTTTAGTCAGATTATAAACAAATTGGTGACAGGGACCAGAATATCTTACTGGCCGATCCCAGTTCTGGGCTTGTCAGCACTGAATAAATACTGACTTGATTGATATAGCTTTGTCTCCTCTCTGAGGACTAAACCTCTTGGCAGCTTCCTCCTAAATAGGCTGGGGACTCCCTAACTGGGTGGAGAAGGTAGGGTTATCTCCTGCAGAAATTCTAATGCAGTTCCCCCAAATCTTGCTAATGGGTTCTTGGTCACTCTGCAGCCTGTAGTGGAAGCAACTTTTCTTCTTCAGTAAGCTGATTAGAAATTTGGATTTTTAACCACAGTAGAAGTCTAAATCTAATTTACTGACCCCCTTCAACCCCACCCCAAATTCCTTACTTTGTGAGGTAGCAAGGTTTGAGAATTGATCAAACTGACTATCCCATAATGCAAGCAGGCATGCGGCCTCCTGGCTGGTTTTACCTTCACTTGTCTTGCTGCTGTCCTGGGGGGCAGTGCAGAGAAGAGGAAAGATAAGGCTTGAGTCTCCCTTGACCTGGATTCAGTCAATACTGGCTCTGCTCTCACAAGCTGTGTGAGACCTTGGCTAAGTCATGCCACCCTCCCAGCCTTGCTTTCCTCTGCTGGAAACGGGTCGCCACAGAACCTGCCACACTGGGTGGCTGCGGGATTTATTTTGTAAGGATTCAGGAGGACAGTGAGGGTATGGCTGATGAGTTTGTTCCCCGTTTGTGCAGGTTCTCTTCTCTGGCTCCCAAAGCCAGTAGATTTATTTCATCTCAACAAACACTTGAAGCAAACACAAGCATTTGTTTCTACCCTAAGCTTCAGAGCTCTTAAACTTTCTTTTTTGAGGCAGGGTCTTCTCGCTGTCACCCAAATGATCATAGATCACAGATCACAGATCCCTGCAACCTCCAAACCCTGGGCTCAAATGATCCTCCCACCTCAGCCTCCCAAGTGACTGGGACGATAGGCATGTGCCAGCACACCTGGCTAATTTTAAGAGATGAGATCTCACTATGTTGTCTATGCTGGTCTAGAACTCCTGGGCTCAAGCAGTCCTCCCACCTCACCCTCCCAAACTGTTGAGATTACGCACATGAGCCACCACGCCCGGCCATATTTTCTTGTTTATTATTAGTCTCCCCCAACTGGAACACACATCCTGTGAGGCTAGGGGTTCTGTCTCTTTTGTACACTCTTGCATTTTCAGTGCTCAGAAGGGTGTCTGGCACATGGTGGTCGGCATTCATTAAATACGTGTTAAACATTGGACTAGGTGAAATAACGTGAAATTTATGAAATTCCTATCATAAAGGGGCCATGTAAAGTGGGTCATGCAACAATAGCTAACAATTATTATTTACTACAGCTAATTATTGTTGTATTAAGGGTTTACCATACATTATTATCTCATTGAATCCTCGTAACACCAATGAGAGAAAGACCTATTATTATTTGTTATTTTATCTATTGATATTTGTCTATTTCTTTTCTTATTTTTGAGACAGGGTCTTGCTCTGTCACACAGGCTAGAATGCAGTGGCATGATCTTGGCTCACTGCAGCCTTTGCCTCCTGGGTTCAAGTGATCCTCCTGCCTCAGCCTCCCGTGTAGCTGGAACCACAGATGTGCACCACCATGCCCAGCTAATTTTTTTATTTTCTGTAGAGGTAGAGTCTCACTATGTTGCCCAGACTGGTCTCAAAACTCCTGGGTTCAAGCAATCCTCCCACCTTGGCCTCCCAAAATGCTGGGATTATAGGCGTGAGCCACCGTGCCAGCTGGTACTTATTATTTTTAGTAAAAGAAATTATTTTTATAGTAACTAAGGTGCCCATGAGAAAGACTAAAAGTAGAATCAGCTGGTTAAAATGTTACAAACCTTGGCCAGGTGCAGTGTCTCACATCTGCAGTCCCAGAGCTTTGGGAAGTGGAGGTGGGAGGATCACTTGAGCCTGGGAGATTGAAGCTGCAGTGAGCTATGATCATGACACTGCACTCCAGCCTGGGCAACAGAGCGAGATCCTGTCAAGAAAGAAAGAGAAAGAGAGAGAAAGAAAGAGTGACTTGTCATTATTTTTTAAATGGCACTGTGGTGTCAGCATTGTGTCTGTTTCCCCAAGCCTACTTCTATGAACGAGGCTGGGCTGGGCGTGAGGACAAGATGTTGTGTAACACGAATGGTCCCCTTGCAAATACACTGGCCTCTTGTTCACTCATCTCTCTCTCCTCCTAATCTTCTAATAACTTTATTACTGGGAAAAAGGCCAACTAGGGAAAACCCCACTGGCGGCCTGAGGATTCTTGATCTGAAGGGGCCTTTGAGATCACGGGGCCTGCCTCCTGCCTTTGGTATGGGAGGAAATTCAGCCCTCAGGAAGGCAGTCTCCAGATGGGACGGTATTTCTTTAATTAACCAAACTCCTTGTCCAAAATCAGATGAACCATGCTCTTCATCTCTTCATCTGTGTAAGCTGAACTTCGTAAGCTACTTGATGACTGTGAGGGATGAGGGGCCATGCTACCTCTAGTTTAGCTGTTCTTTTTCTGCAGGGCTCATCCAGGTGTTTTACTTGGATCCTTTTAAAAAATATCCTATTATTCCCTTGAGTGATACATGAGTGTCTGTTCTGATGACAGCAAAATCATAGCATTCTTGGTTAAATGAAGTGATGGAGTTTCACCATGCAGTATAATGGCACCTCTTCCAAAATCCTGCTGCCAGAATCTATTATCACGAGTCAGAAATCCCAGCCTGGTGTGGAAACCAGTTTTTAAAAGATTTGTAAGCAGCAGGTAAGACGGCTTTGTTCAGGAGAGGGTACAGCATTTTCTTCTTTCTCATTGTGAATTATACGCAAGAAGAGCAAAGAGGAAGAGTAGAGAGAAAGGTCTCAAATTACTTTTTTCCTTCTTCATTTTTATTAGCTCAAGAAATATTGTTTCATTTCAAAACGTGTGCCTGCTATTGTTTTTGCTGAATAAATGAAAGCAATGATAAAATGTCTCTTATGTCTTTCCAGGATTCTGATTGTCAGAAGCAGGAAAAGATCTGAATTTCCCATGAAATGCTAGTGTCAGCATAACATGGTGGTACCACACAGTGCCACTCCGTCAGGCATATCCTGGGTTTCTCACAAAAATATTATTTTTAAAAGATATTCAGAATGCTTCTGGTGCCAAGTAGGTGCAGCCTGGATACTCTGTGATGATGATGAACAGCCTTCTAAGTGCTTGTACTGAGTTTAAGAAACATAACACCACAGCACGTAAAATCCTGTGCCAGATCTCACACAGCCGCCAAATCACATATGCCTCTATCTCTCTGGATGATCCTTCTCCAAAATCAAGGCCTGGCACCTTGCCCTGAACATCAGCCAACTGGACATTAGCAGACCAGGACGGAGAGGGAAATCCAGTTTCATTTCCCTATAAATCTCAACCAAAGCCAAACCTTGATTCTCTGTGTTTGTGGGCAGTGGAGGAAGGGTGCTCTGGGGAGTGAGTAGGTGGAATTTGCAGACAGACTCAAATCTTATATTTTGCACGATCGAACAAAAAATACATTGCTTCTACCTTCTTTGCTTTTGAACACATTGATGAAAAGGGCTAATACATACCAACACTTTTCTATCTTACTGAAAGTTGATTTTCTGGGTGAGGGACTCATGAATGAGAAGTGAAATGGTCAAAAGAGGGGTACCCAAGTAGAGCTGAAAAGGCAGAGGGACTGAGGAGTTCTCTGATGAGGAAAATGATAATTGAGAGTTAACTATAGAACTAGTTTCTTTTATAATTACTCCAAAGTCAGCTTCTACCAGGCAAAGGGTGTAAGCCAGCTGCAGAGATGAAATTCATATTCAGAGGTTCAAGTTAATATTTAAGTGTCTTAGGCCAGGTGCAGTGGCTCACACCAGTAATCCCAGCAGTTTAGGAAGCTAAGGCGGGCAGATCACCTGAGGTCAGGAGTTCAAGACCAGCCTGGCCAACATGGTGGAACCCTGTATCTACTAAAAAATACAAAATTTAGCCAGGCATAGGGGCAGGTACCTGTAATCCCAGCTACTCAGGAGGCTGAGGCAGGGAGAATTTCTTGAACCCAGGAGGCAGAGGTTGCAGTGAACTGAGATAGCACCACTGCTCTCCAGCCTGGGCTACAAAGTGAGACTCCATTTCAAAAAAAAAGGAAAAAAAAAACCAAAAAAAAAAAAAAAACAACAAAAAAAAACTAAGTGCCTCAGCTTAGATACCTTAATCCTTAAGTAAGGAATTGCGTATTTAAAAGGCAAATACTATATACATAGGTGTAAGTAAATGCCCAGAACATGGCCTGGCGGGACAAACACCAAATAGCTGACAGGGGTTACATCCGGGAAGAAAGGTAGGCTGGTTAGGGGTAGGGGTGGGAGGGGGCAAAAGAGGGTGCTTTCAAAAATTTTTTTTAAAGTTATAATTTTTTTAAGAGACAGGATCTCACTCTGTCATCCAGGCTGGAGTGTAGTAGCACGATCATAGCTCACTACCAGCTTGAACTCCTGGGCTCGAGTGCTCCTGTGGCCTTAGCCTCCTAAGTAGCTGGGACTACAGCTGTGCACTGCCACACCTGGGGAATTTTTTTTTAAGTTTTTAGTTTTTGTAGAGATAGGGTCTCAGTATGCTGCCCAGGCTGGTCTTGAACTCCTTGTCTCAGGTGATTCTCCCACCTCAGCCTCCCAAAGTTGGGATTATAGATGTGAGCCACCGTGCCTGGCTTGTTTACATTTTCAATAAGAAAGTATTCATGTAAGAAAGATTTAAACAATTCGTTATGAAAGCGAGGTATCTTGAATGGAAACTTCTAGAGGGCTGGATGTTTCCTGTATACCCAAGTCCCTGGCATGTCAATATACATGCGCTGACCCAATCTGAAAGCACACTTTAGAAGTTTCTTTTTGCAATTATACTTGTCTAGCTGGGATAATTTCATTTGCTGAGAAATCATTTGCGGTATCATTTGTGATTTGACATTTACGGAATTCGTATTTTCTGATAGTGCTTTTAATTTACTTTCTGTTTCATTAGTCTTGAAAGGTGGGTATATAGGCTTTTATTTTTTTAATGGATAAATAGTTACGACAAAAAGATGAAAAAGATCTTTTCGAGGTCTTACATAACTGCAATTAGTTAGCAAAGAGTAGAAATTATTGCTTATGCCTTTACCTTTTTCCTAATGCTTTCCTTCCTGATCTGACTCAATGATCGCAGTAGCGTCTGACTGGATCTCCCTAAGTCGTTTGTTTCCTAAATGTTTGGGAATTTTAAAGTGGTACCTCTTCACAGTCAGGACTGGGGACGGGTGACTAGGGAAGTGGGTCCTTCCTTTCTTCCAGTTTCTTTTGAGAAAGTTTCCCCGTGAGCTCCTCAGGGTTCCTCCACCAGAGACTGACTCAGGGCCTAGCTACATGTGCAACCATTAGGATGATGCTTGGAATGGAGCGACGTGGGTGACAGAGGGTGACAATATTCAGGAAAATGACTTCCACCAAGGAGGATCTTAGAACCTGTTGAATTTTTGGAGGGGCACATTGATATGTCTCATTTCTTGACAATGTGGACGTTGCTTCTCTCTCTTACCCAGCTCAGACTTCGTAAATTCTGAGAAAGGACAATGACTCTCATAAAGTGAGAGGAAACTGAGTTGATATGTTCTCCTCTCAACTAAGCAGCCTGTGTTTTCTTTTCAATACGAGTTAGGATCTGGAATAATATGACAGTAATTATAATATGCAGAAGAGATTATGCCAGTCACATGAGGATACATTTTCCCCTTCTTTCTTTGTTCTTTTTGTTGTTGTCATTATTGCTGCCCCATTGGAGAAGAGGAGAAAAATCTCAACAGAGAGGCTTTGACAGATACAGTATAACTTATCAGGCTTTAAAGGAACTAGCTGAGGTTAGCCTTAGTTCAGATATGTCAGAGCTGTCAGAGGCCAGCCCCGAAATCTGTAAGACATTACAGACTGAAAACTCAGTGGGGATGGCTGAAGGGCTCAGCGGGCATTCCAACACACACGTGAGCCTGGAGTGTCTCCATGCCTTGACCTGACCCTGGATAATACTTGGAGTTCGCTTTTTGTTGTTGTTGTTGTTGCAGGATTACTAAGTTCTTTGGGTTTTGGCTCTTTGGCTCCTGAAATTGGTCCATCACCCTTGGGGGACAATTCATCATTGCATAGGGGGAGTGAGGATGGCCTCTGTGAACAGTCCACCCCGGGCGGCTTGAGTGTTAGGGCTTAGCAAGCAGAGCCAATGCAATCCTCTGGGTTAGCAAGGGAGGGGATGAATGTGGGCATGCAGAGATAGTGTCTGCAGACGCTTCAAATGGTTAAGATGGTGTCAGAGATGTCAATGCAAGCAAACTCATGGGAATAAAACAGAGCATTCTGAAATATGGCTTCTTTCTCTATCTTGCCCACCCCAGGGTGAATGAGAGCATGGAATGCCCACCAAAGAGGCAGAAAAAAATACTTTAGTGGAAAGAAATGGAGTTTAGAATAGGAACTGTGTGCCAAATTTACCAGTGGCCCTCAGAAACCACGTAAACCCTTTGACCCCTGGTCTTCCTATATGTATGTATATTTTTGTCTTGGCTGGGCACGGCGGCTCACACCTATAATTTCAGCACTTTGAGAGGCTGAGGTGGGAGGACTGCTTGAGCCTGAGAGTTTGAGACCAACCCTGGCAACACAGGGAGACTGTCTCTACAAAAATTTTAAAAATTAGCCAGATGTGGTATGCACCTGTATTCTCAGCTATTAGGGAGGCTGAGGCAGGAGGATCGCTTGAGTCTGGGATGTAGAGGCTGCAGTGTGCCCTGGTCATGCCATTGCACTCCAGCCTTGGCAACAGAGCAAGGCCTTGTCAGAAAAAAGAAAAAAAAAATTATCTTAAAAAAAAAAAAAGAAAGAAAATCTTGTGGTGCAATGTGATGGATTTATTTCCTGTCTGTATAATCTTGGCCTTCTCACAGTTGTTCTATTTCTAACTAACACCCCAGTTCATGTAACTTCTCTTAGAGAGAGAGCTCACATTGCATGAGATGATGCTTTTATTATTATTTTTTAAATTTATCTAATAGTCTTTGTTTCTGTCTCTTTTTCTCTGTCTTTCTGATTGTTGTTCTTTTATTCTTGTTTATCCAAAAGTCAAATTTAAGATTCCAAAGTGCTGCTTCCAGGCTGGCCCTGAGAACTCACTGCTGGTTTTGTAAGGAATACAGCAGAGGTCAGGAGATAGGAAGGGTGAAGTGGAAGGAATTTGCTCAGATCTACTCTTGTTTTATTTTCCATGGAGTTTCACTGCCGTTTGTGTTATGAATACAGTCAGTTACACAAAGCCCCATGAAGTGAGGATATAGGTTGGCTTGCTTGTTTATGTCTAGGAAGCCATACATTTTGTACTTTAAGATAAAAATCTCCCCTTTTTTGGATGAATGTGCTCTTTCAGTAATACATCCAGGCTACAGATGACGTGTGAACTACACGTAAAATAAAACCAATTTACTTTACTTTTAAAAGTCTATTAGTTCATTCTTCCATTTGTCCCCTGTCCAAAAATGCACTGACATTTCCTTCTTTGCATCATAGAAGGCCCAGCTTCTTTCTGTCTACCCCGGTCCCTCTGTCCTTCACAGTCCCAGCTCCATGAAACCATCTTGCTCCCAGCCAACTCATGGAGCTCTTGTTACAATACCTGGCGCATGGTAAACACTCCAGAAAGCTCAGCTGTTACTGTCTGACCAAGTATTGCAAAGGACTCACAACTTACTCCTGTACCATTCACTGGCACAGGAAACACTTTTATTAATGTTGGTTATTTACTTTCCCCCTAGAAAGTCTCACTGAGTTGGTAAGTATTAGGGTCCCTGCTTTAAAAAATAAAATCTCCATACAATTCTCATGTGTAGTCCGGTTTACTAAGCACTGATTTTTTTTTTTTTTTTTTTTTGAAACAGAGTCTCACTCTGTCGCTCAGGCTGGAGTGCAGTGGCGCGATCTCATCTCACTGCAACCTCACATTGTGGGTTCAAGCGATTCTCCTGCCTCAGCCTCCTGAATAGCTGGGATTACAGGCATGTGCCACCATGCCCGGCTAATTTTTGTATTTTTAGTAGAGACAGGGTTTCACCATGTTGGCCAGGCTGGTCTCGAACTCCTGACCTCAAGTGATCTGCCCACCTCGGCCTCCCAAAGCGCTGGAACGATAGGCGTGAGCCATGGCGCCCGGCCAGCACTGATTTTTAAAAGTACTCATATGGTTCTTCTCACTTCCAGTTGTGAATGTCTTCCCTCCTCCATTCATTGTAAAATACCCAAAGGCAGAGATGCACATTGTTTATGCTTCTCTGTGTCTTCCCCAAAGTCCTGTGTGTGGAGGCCACCGTCAAGCTGAAAGGACAAGGTGAGTGTTCTGTGGAGTCACCTACATCTATAGGGAAAAAAATCACTCTCCATGAAATGGTTAAGACAGAAATGGGGAACCGGGTGCGGTGACTCGCCTGTAATCCCAGCACTTTGGGAGGCCAAGGGGGGCGGATCACCTGACGTCAGGACTTTGAGACCAGCCTGACCAACACGGGGATACCCCATCTGTACGACAAATACAAAAATTAGCCAGGCGTGGTGGCGCATGCCTGTAATCCCAGCTACTCGGGAGGCTGAGACAGGAGAATTGCTTGAACCCGGGGGGCAGAGGTTGCAGTGAGCCAAGATTGCGCCACTGCACTCCAGCCTGAGCGACGAGAATGAAACTCCGTTTCAAAGAAAATGAAAAAGAAACGGTGGCTGTTGTTGATTGCAGTACCACACAGCACAGACTCATTCAATCCCACAACAATCCTGTGCTGTCGTTACTTTATGTCCCCATTTGATGGATTAGGAGAGTTGAACCTCAGGGAAGCTAAGTGCTACACCCAAGGGGAAGCCAGATGTCCAGTCCCTCTCAAGGATCACTAAACTTACTGCACGCTCTTTGAGAGGATCTGAAGATACCACACAGTAGGCACTCCGTTAATACTTGTTGAAGGAAAGAAGAAATAAAAATGATAATAGTCTAGACCTGGACATACTGAATTTTCATAGAGAAGCAGCAAATCTGGAAAAATGATCTCGGTTGCATTGCATGGAACATGGCTCCTAAGGGATAGGAATGAATGTTATGGGGTTCCTTAGGGTGTGGATTGGGTGACCAGGTGGCCCGTTTGCCTGGGCCAGTTCCTGTTGATGCCTGTTGGAATTATAAGAGTTCTGTTTTCATAGTCTGTGTTTGGATGGTAAGTTATATGGTCGCTCTGAGTCTAGAAATGGTGTGGAAAGAGGCAGGGTCTCTAAGTGCAAAGGGGAACGTAAGGAAGTAGTAGTAGATTAACTGGTGCTTCCCTGAGGTCAACTTCCTTCCCTTTTTAATGCATGAGTATTAGGATGGTTCAGTGCTGTGTGAAGACATGGTCTCTTGCCTCTGGTCTGCGAAATGGATCCCAGGCATCCTTTGTTTTCTGTGAGCTTCCCAGGAACTCTGGTAGGTTTGGTGACTGCACGAGATTGCCCCAGGCAGCTGAGATTTCAGTTACGCTGCCTCATCACCCTCAGAAGCACACTGGTGATCATCGTCACATCTCCTGCTGGTTTTAGGTCTGAAAATACACACAGTGTACTGATGTGCTTAAGGTTATCACCCAGAAAACCAGAATCCTTGCCTCAGTACTTACTAGTTTTGTCACTTTGCTTGCTCTCACTCTCTCTGTGCATAAAACCCCTTCTTTATAAGAAAATTGCAAATAATATTAACCATAGTGATGTTGTAGGGATGTTGACTTATGGTAAAATGATGGGAAACCACTTTACAAATAATATTCCATGTAAAGGTTCAAGGGCAATTGCTGGCATGGAGCATGTGCCAGGTATAGCTCAAAAGTCAGGTTATTATCCTAAAGCCTAATTTCCCTAGAGATGACCATGACCTTGCTTCCATTTACTTCCTGGGTCGAAAGAGCTTGAGCTCTTTTGCAAACTCATCTGAAGATATATGTCCCCAAACATCGCAGAGGCCAGGTGTTTTCCACAGATCAGTGGAATTCCCCAGTTGCAAAACTTCCTTCCACTACTGTGCTACCACAGCACGAGGTTGCTGACCTTCAGGAAGACATCTTAGGGGTCTCTCTTTGCCCTCATTGGCACATCCAAGGTGGCAGAAGAGGGGAGATTTTATTGTCATCCAGGTGTTAGAGGCTATTGTGAAAAACCTTTATTTTATTGATGTCGGAAATGAATACTGTGTACTTCGGCCTGACCTATATAAGATAACTTGTTGTGGTAATTAAATTTTATTTTAAAAATTGCAGAGGATATGAAAAATACTTTTTAATGGACTCATTTGACTTAATTTCATTTTTTACTTTCCAAAAAAATTATTTTTTAGAGACAGGATCTCCCTCTGTCACCGAGGCTGCAGTGCAGTGGTATGTTCATAGCTCACTGCAGCCTCAAACACCTGGACTCAAGCAATCCTCCCACCTCAGTCTCCAGAGTATCTGGGACTACAGACTTGTGACACCATGCACAGCCTAATTTAATTTTCAAAAATTGTATATTTTCAAGGTGTACAGCATGATGTTTTGAAATATATATACATAGTTAAATGGTTCCAACACTCAAACCAATTATTAGGTTGGTGCGAAAGTAATTGCGATTTTTGCCATTGACGTATCAGAGCCGTTTCTGCTGCAGCAGGTGAAGTGAGTCTTTAGCCAGCCTCCACAGAAGCCTGTGTGTCTTGCTAGTTTCCTAGAATCACAGCCTCCCACACCAGTGCCCCTGGCTGCTGCAGCCTGTAGGGGTCGCTGTGCTCTCTGCGTTGGGAAGGCTGGAGGGGATGGGATTTGGAAGAAACAAGTTGTGATTGGAAGTGGATAATGCCCAGGGTGTGCTAGGGCCAAACAAGCAAAGGACTAGGAGGATCCAGACTTCAAGCTGATGGGGAAAATCCCATGTCTCCCTTTTCCTTTTAGATGTCTGCACCTTTCACTCATTTATGATGCCGGTACAAAGAAAACCAGAGCTGGCCGTTCTCAAATCCTTTACAACTGCTCCTCCCGGGTTCTCTGTGTTTGCAGATGTAAATGCTAAAGGTCAGTAGGGTTTAAAGCACCTTTTTACCTCCAGCCACTTCCTGGCCCCTCAGAGGCCCAAGCTGGTTCTGAAAAAAGTGTCCAGCAGGGAAAAGCCTGCACCAACCTACCCACCATCACCCCAAATAAACCAGGACCCAGAGCTCTGCATTGCTGATGGGTCTGCACTCTGGGTTTTGGAGAGGCCTTGTTTCCAGCCGGTTACTAAGGCTGGTGCTGCCTCCAGGTGTGTTATCAGGAGGAGGACAGTTTAAACAGGGCTTATCACTGTGTATTCAATCAAGGTTTATGAGGCCTGATAAAGATGTCACCTAGTTGCTTCGTGTGTTCATTAAAACTCTATTCCCTGGTAGGGATAGAAATGCAGGGGTGGGGGTTGTTTTAAAATTTTTTAAACACAAATTTCGGAATAACTACATGTTGTTCTTTTGATAAAGATGGCGCTGTGGTCAAGCCCATCTGTGGATCAAACCCACAAAGGAGTCAGGACAGTCCTCCTGGGCACAGTGCATTCGACCTCCACCTTCCCCGGCAATACAACACTGTCTTTAATACCATAGGTTATCATAATTGCTTATTTAAGAATTCAGTGAACAGCACCACCGTTGGCCTACGTGCAGCAATAAGCCATTGTGTGCTTTTAATTTTGTGTCTTTTTATATTACTGGATCATTATAACAAAAAGATATTTGCTTTAGTGTTTTATTTAATAAAAGGTTTCTAACTAAGTGTGTTTGCCATAGTCCCCTTTTCATAGTCCCTCTTCCTCTTTTATTAGATAGAAAAAAAAAAGCAAAATAGCCCATATTTTCTTTACTAAACCCATAAGTTTGTACATCTAACTAGAGCTGCAGGGAGCATAGTGCAAGAAATGGGCCCAGCTCTGAACGGCTTTGTGTTCTGTGAGCCTAATTGCTGCTTTATAATGAGACCCAGCATCTCTCAATGGCTCATTGAATATATTTTCTGTTTAATGTTACTAAAGAAGAATTGCCGAATGGAGCGTAAACAGTATTTTAACTTTTCAGGTTTTTTTTTTTTCCCCTCACCTCCAATTCAAAAGGCACCATTGCTTGTTGACATCTTCTATCTCCAAACCTAATAATGCTACTTGACCAGTTAAAGATAGGGATTTGCTAGCAGGCAAGTAAATAGACTTTATCTGCATTCTGAACATTTTTAAAAAACAATATTCAAGTTTACTAAACAAATATTTTAAAGTATTATAATTTTTTTTGAGACAGAGTTTCACTCTGTTGCCCAGGTTGGTGTGCAGTGGCATGGCATGATCTCAGCTCACTGCAACCTCTGCCTTCCAGGGTCAAGCGATTCTCCTGGCTCAGCCTCCTGAGTAGCTGGAATTACAGGTGTGTGCCACCACACTGGCTAATTTTTGTATTTTTAGTAGAGATGGGCTTTCCCCATGTTGGCCAGGCTGATCTTGAACTCCTGATCTCAGGTGATCCACCTGTCTCAGCCTCCCAAAGTCCTGGGGTTACAGGTGTGAGCCACTGCACCTGGCCCTTAAAATGTTTAACTTTCATCAGCTTCAAGGTTATGTTTCTTCCAAATTTTGCATACAGCTGAACTTTCAAATCTGTTGACACCCGCTGAATTGATTCCACTCTGTCAGTTTCCTCTTGCATGTTTCTTTGCTGCTTCTAACATTTCTTGTGTTTCTTCTTGAGAATGGCTAATGAAAACATGACCAATTTGATAAGGTATCATTAAACAGTCATCATCTGCAAGCATGAGTTCATCACAAGCATCTTCTAAATTTTGGAGTTGCTTCTTTTTTACTTCTGATGTATGTCTTTGTCGTTTTTGTAGGGGCAGGGTCTCCCTATGTCGCCCAGGCTGGTGTCTAACTCCTGGGCTTAGGTGATCCACCTGCCTGGCCTCCCAAAGTACTGGGATTACAGGCTTGAGCCATTGCCCCTGGCCTTCTCTGATGTGTGTTGACCATTAAATATAAGTGTCTTGGGGGACAAAATTACTTGCTCGTTTAATATTATTTAAATTTAATTTATTTTTTTTCTTGAAACTTGTGGACATGCCTTATCTCCACCACTGGGGGTCAGGCTCAGTATGGGGAATTTCTGCTTGTTCCATCCCACAATGCGGTTCTTGGGGGCAGCAGAGGGAAGAGGAGTTAAGTAGACTGAATAATGAGGAATGATGGGAAGGTAGAGGTGGTGGGATGGGGAGGGGTTGAGAGAAGCTGAGAAGTCAAAGGGAAGACTGGGAGAACTGGGACTGCAGGGAGAAGTTAGGAGGGGGCAACACTCAGGTTCAGACCCCAGGAAAATCCTGATGTTGAGCAGAGGGATGCTCATGACTTTTTTGTGTCAGATGATGGCCAAATGCTGCAAGGTCCTTGATGAAACTGCTCCTTCTCTTAGGTTGCATCTCCCCAGAAGAAGACACTGAAACAAGGATTTCAGTGCAAGTCGTTTGAGGGGAGACTTCAAGAAGCATCAGGGTTGATCCCAGCACTTTGGGAGGCCAAGGTAGGAGAATTGCTTGAGCCTAGGAGTTCGGAACCAGCCTGGGCAACAGAGTGAGACCTCATTTCTACAAATTAAAAAAATTAAATTAAATTAAAAAATAGAAGCATCATGAGAGAGTAGAGAAGGGATGCAGAGGAGAGATGAAAGCTGGTGGAGGATGTGATCTTGAGCAGCTCCTCTTGTGGGTGGCTGGGCCCCAAGGCCCCTGGGGAGCTCTCAGAATTGATGAAGAGACCAGCCTCAGAGTCCCTTCCTTGAAGAGCAAGGAACCTGAGGCATTTGATCTCTAACTCCTTCTAACTTGTCCTCATCATTGACTGACAGCTACTCCCAGGGGTAGCAGTTCTCCGGAATTTTTGACTTGCCCTGTGAGCAGCATCAGCTACCTGTGGGATGCAGGAGGAGTACAGGGGACTGTGGGCACGGCACTGACGGCATCCGTAGCACTCATGTCACCTTCTACCGAATGCGTTTGAAAACACTTGCCATCACTTATTAATATGATTTATTTATTGTGAATATCATACTGTATTCATTAATTCTAGGATGGCTCTCCGCTTACCACTTCTTAAATTAGAACAACTCTTATAATTCACAGGACTTCTTTCAATGGCTCCTGGCCAACTGGCAGCTTGCCCTTCCTGTGCATGAATGACCTTGGATATTATTTTTGGTGGCATGACTGGACACCTGCAGCCTCTTGATGTTTCCAGTCAAAAAGGTGTTTAAGAAAAAGAGCAGTAATATCTTGGTCATTGGTCATTGTCTTTAAAACAACTTTTCTTTGATATCTTCTGGGGAGAACAAGAGAGCACTAGTGTCAAAACTTGCAGAATAGGCATCAACCAGCTTGGAAGAAAATTCTAGAGATAAGAGAGCAATCATTTTTTAGGTTGAATCACATAATTTTGCCATCCTTTGGTCTAAAACAGTCGAATGAGCAATTTCACTTGGTCCCACTTATAAGAAAAGTTCCATCTCTAACACTCTTGATGGGAACTGTGTGCAGAAATAAGGGCATTGACAGGTTGAAATTAAAACATAATCTAGAAGGGTTGCATTCTGAATATAAAAAGTTTTAGGAATATTTAAACCAGTTTGTTTTACTTATATTTTCCTTCTTTATACATATGACATGAATAATATATTTTTTAAAATTCTTTAAAGCCCTATTAATAGCTTGAAAAAAATTCTTGCAGTAAAAGCAGTTGGAAAAGTATGAAATAAAATTTGACATGACAAGGAAGCATTGTATCATTAATTGGCAGCTTTTCTTCTTTAGTGACATAAAATAATGACATCATAACAAGAGTGTCTCAGATTTGGTGAAATATGATTTATTCCCCCATGGACCTCAGAGGCAGAGAGTGAGGTTAATCGTAATTCTTGGTTTCAGGTCATATTTTCACCAATGGTTTTTGCTAGACCTATCTCTGATTTTATCGTCGAATATTGGGTGATATTATCTCAGCCATATAGATAATAGAAGTAAGAAATGGAGATAAGAGGGAAAATTAGGGTGAGATATTCTAAAACCTTCTTAGTGTTAGACATTGCAAATATTTTCTCCCATTTCATCTTTTAACTTCATCTATAGCATATTTTGTTAAACAAAAATTCCTAATTTTTATGTAATTGAGTTTTTTGACATTGTTGCCTGAGAGCTCAGGTTTTTGAAGTTTTGTTTAAGGAGGCCTCTTTCTCTAGGTCACAAAGATTTTCTCCAACATTTTCTTGTTTTGACTTTGTAGTTTTATCTTTCGTCCCTAAATTTTTAGTCCATCTTGAGTCCACCTTTGTTTGCGGTGTTAGGTGGGGATTGAGTTTTATTTTCCACATAGTAAAAAAGTTTCCCCCAGGCTTCTGCTAAACAGACTTTCCACCACTCACTCACGTTACCACCTTTATCATAAGCTAAATTACCGCATATGCATGAGAGTATATCTGAAGTCTCCTTCAGTTCCATTAGTCAGTTTGTCTGTTCATGAGTATGTTACTACACTGCTTTTATTATTATAGCTTTTAAATATAGCTTAATATATGCTAGAGTATGTCCCCCTCTTCAATCTTTTATAAAATCAATTAGGACTTTAGGAGGCCAAGGCAGGCAGATCACTTGAGGCCAGGAGTTTGAGACCAGCTTGGACAATATGGTGAAACCCTGTCTCTAACAAAAATACAAAAAATTAGCCAGGCGTGGTGGCACACGCCTGTAGTCCCAGCTACTTGGGAGGCTGAGGTAGGAGGATCCTTTGAACCTGGGAGGCAGAGAACTGTTGCAGTGAACTGTGATTGCACCACTGTACTCCAGCATGGGTGACAGAGTGAGACCCTGTCTTAAAACAAACAAACAAACAAACAAACAAAGTTAATTAGGTATTTTTGGTGGACACTTCCTCTATATAAATTTTAGAATGTGTTTATTGAATTTCTTCAAAAGTCCAGTTGGAATTGCTTGTAATGTTCAACAGACGTAATGACAATGGGCAGTCTTATCTTGTTCTTATCTTAAAGGGAATACATCTAAAGTTTTTTCTTAACTATAATGTTTACTGAAGGCTTTGGTGTATTACTTTTACAAAGTTAAGAAAGTTTCCTTCTATTCCTAGTTTTCTAGGGATTTTTTAAAAAATCATAATTAAATGGTGACTTTTATCTGAAACTTTTTCATCATTTGAGATAATGCAATTTACCTCTTATAGCCTACTAACGAGGTAAATTGATTTGCTAGATTTTCAGATTGAACCATCCTTGCATATCTGAGATAAACTTCATTTGATCAGGATTCAATTAGCTATTGTTTTATTTAAGAATTTTATATCTACATTTCTAAGAGTAAGAGGCCTGTAATTTTTGTTTCTTATCAGATGCTTATCTGACATTGAAATCAAGATTGCATAGGTCTCATAAAATGAACTGTGAATGTGTTTTATTTTCTGGCACAACTTGTATAATATAAGAATTAACTGTACTTTTAAAGTTTGCTAGACTTCCTCTGTAAATTATTTAAGGTAAAGTCTTCTTTTTGTGAGGGGAGGTTTTGTTGACTACCTTTTCAATTTCTTTCATGCTTATTGGCTTATTTAAATTTTCTATTTTTTTTCTTGCACCAATTTTTGTCATTTTTTCCCCTAGGAATTTATTCACTTTATAAAATGTATTAGTGTATAATCGTTAATAATATTTCTATAATTATTTTCTAATCTATTATATCTATTTGTTTCTTTATTTTATTCATTTAAATATTTTCTCTTTTTCTTCATCAGTCTTGCAAGATGTTTGTTACATTATTAGTCTTAAAAGAAAATAGCCCTTTAGTTTTGTTAAGATTCTCTTATTTTTGTTCCTTACTTCATTAATTTCTACCCTTCTCTGTGTAATAATTTTCTTCCTTTTTGCTTTTAAAAATTTGTCCTGTTATAGTTTACTCAATTTTTTGAGTTGAATCTCACTGGTTTATAACCTTTCTTGCTTCTTGGTAGAATTGTGTGGCCAGGTGTGGTGGCTCACACCTGTAATCCTAGCACTTTGGGAGGCCAAGGTAGGTGGATAACTTGAGGTTAGGAGTTTGAGAACAGACGCCAGCATGGTGAAATCCTGTCTATACTAAAAATGCAAAAATTAGCTGGGTGTGGTGGTGCATGCCTGTAATTCCAGCTACTTGGGAGACTGAGGCGTGAGAATCGCTTGAACCTAGGAGGTGGAGGTTGCAGTGAGCCAGAATCATGCCACTGCACTCCAGTCTGGGTGACAGAGCGAGATTCTAGCTCAAAAAATAAAAAAAAGACTTGTTTAAAAATATAACTTTTCCTTTAGCATTGCTTTAGCTGTGTCCTCCAAATTTTGACATGTATCCCTGTTAACATTTAATTCTCAATATTTATTAATTTTTAAAAATCAAGTTATTTAAAATGTTATTTAGTTGGAAAACAGTATTATTTTGTAATATGCTTTTTAGTTTTGATGCATATAGTATTTTTAAGCAGCTATTTTGTTTTTAAGTTTTAATTTGTTATTTTATGAATTTATTGAGGTTACCTTTATGGTCTAATAAATCATCTTGTTTTGTAAATGTTCTACATGCACATGACAAGAATGTGTTTCTATGTTTGTTGAATGTAGAGTTTATCTATCTTTTTTCCTTCTTCTTCTTTTTTTTTTTTTTGAGATGGAGTCTCGCTCTGTTGCCCAAGCTGGAGTGCAGTGGCGTGATCTCGGCTCACTGCAACCTCTGCCTCACGGGTTCAAGCAATTCTCCTGCCTTAGCCTTCCAAGTAAACTGGGATTAGGCATCTACCACCATGTCTGGTTGATTTTTGTATTTTCTGTAGAGATGGGGTTTCACCATGTTGGCTAGGTTGGTCTGGAACTCCTGACCTCAGATGACCTGCCTGCCTCGGCCTCCCAAAGTGCTGGGATTATAGGCCTGAGCCACTGTGCCTGGCCGAGTTTATATATTTCTAAAAGTTTGAGGTTGCTAACTGTATTGAATGTCTCTCATTTCTTTTATATTCATCTATTAGTTCCTGAAAGTAGTCTGTTAAAATTTCCAACTATAATCTGTTTTTCCTTAGCGTTAGGTCAATTATTTATTGCTTTATATATCTTGAGATTGTATTGTTAAGTGTATATGTGTTTTGATGGTTATGTCTTCTTTCCTTTTTTTAAATTTTATTTTGACTGGGCGTGGTGGGCTCACACCTGTATTCCCAATACTTTGAGAAGCCGAGGTGGGAAGATCGCTTGACCAGCCTGGGAAACATTGTGATCCCAGATCTGGACTCAAGTGATCCTCTTGCCTCAGCCTCCTGAGTGGCTGCAATTACAGGTGCACACCACCATGCCTGACTTTTATATCTGCTTTTCATTTTCCTCCTCTTCAGTTTATATGTTGTTTCCTTTTCTCTTTTGATACATTTTTCAGAAATTGATTTTCTCTATATTAAGATAGCTATATCTGTTTTCTATTGGTCCATAGCTACCTAGCATGTGTTTATCCATTCTTTATTTTTCAATGTTGCTGTGTCTTCAAGTATGTCTTTTGTGGCCAACATGTTATTTATAATTTTTTTATTTAATTAATTAGAGACAGGTTCTCGCTCTATTGTCCAGACTGGAGTGCAGTGGCATTATCAGAGCTCACTGTAACCTTGAACCCCTAGGATCAAATAATCTTCCAGCCTCAGCTTCCTGAGTTACTAATACCACAGGCAAGTGCCAACATGCCTGGCTCTCTCTCTCTCTATATATATATAATTGTAGAGGCAGGGTCTTGCTATGTTGCCCAGGCTGGTCTTGAACTCCCGGGCTTAAGCGATCCTTTTGGCTTGACCTACCAAAGTACTGGGATTACAAGTGTGAGCCATTGCACCTGGTCCAACATATTTTGTGTTATTTTTCAAATCTAATCTTAGAGTCAGTCTGTCTTTTAATTGGTGAGCTACTTTGAAAAAAATTCTAAAATATTTTTCTTCATAATTTGTTCACATATTCCCTGCTTTTATTTTAAAAACTCTCCTTCTGGGACTCATATTAGATATTGATTTGTTTTCTGCCCTTCAAATCTTTTAACTTTTAAAGCACTTTAAGGAGTCCTTATCTTTTCCTGCTGCGTGCTAGAGAGTTCATCTAATTTTGTTTTTGTCTTCTATTATTTTTTCTTTTTTTTTGAGATGGAGTTTTGCTTTTGTCGCCCAGGCTGGAGTGCAGTGGCACACTCGGCTCACTGTAACCTCCACCTCCCGGGATCAAGTGATTCTCCTGCCTCAGCCTCCCAAGTGGCTGGGATTACAGGTGCGTGCCACAATGCCTGGCTAATTTTTGTATTTTTAGTAGACAGGGTTTTACCATATTGGCCAGGCTGGTCTGGAACTCCTGACCTCAAGTGCTGGGATTATAGGCATGAGCCATGGCACCCAGCCTTCTATAATTTTCTGTTATTTTTTTCTATCTATTGTGTTCTTTATGTCAACTTTTATGTATTCATAGTCAACTTTTCTACCTTTTTCTTATAGTTTTTAATTCTTAATTTTTGGTCCTGAAATATATAACCCCTTGTTTATATATATATAAACTATATATATACACACACACACACATATATATATAGTGTTTATTTAAAATTCTTGGTCCATCTGTTTCCATTTTGCTTTGGCTGGTATCTGTGTTTAGTTCACTGTTTGTCTGTTAGAGATGTTCTCAGGTATCTAGTTATGTGTGCCTGTGAGCTCATGTTCACCTGGGAATAACAGCTGCTCTTTCTGGTAATGTGTTTGGGGAAAGGTATGAAGGCCAGACTCTGAGTCAAGTCTCTCTGAGTATTAGGGAGAGGGGAGTCGGACGTCCCAGTGCAGAGAGATTCCCTCAACTACTGTTAATTATTTCTTTTGCAGGAGTAATATCCACCAGTCAACTCCGCTTCAGGAGTGCTTCTTTAAACTCTTTGAAATAAGCAGTAGAAGCCAGTTTTCCTAGTTTGTAGTACCCCAGCCATGTACAACTGGTGTGTGGGGGACCATCAGTCCAGGCCTGTTTTTATTAATATCTTGCTCCAGCAGGACTTTTGTGCTGCCCTGATATTACCATTCTGACATGGGACAGGCTGGGGACTGTTGCTGTCAATTTCTCTGGAGACGGGTGAAGCACATATTTTTATTTTAATTTGGATTCCTTGATAACAAATGAGGTTGAGCTATATATACATATATTATATATGTTTGTGTGTATATATATATATATATGCACACACACAGTATATATAAAATTTACAAGGATTTCTTTTATGAATTGTTAATTCACTTTTCCCATTTTATTATTTATTTATTTATTTGTATTGATTGATAAAATGTCTTTGTATGTGATAGTTTTTCTTATGTAGCTTTCGTATTCTCTGTCAGTGAGTTGCCTTTTACAACTTTATTTGTGATATTTCTTTGCTAAACAGCCTTTTTAATTGTTATATAGCTAAATATGTCTTTGATGCAAATAAAACCCCTGACACATAGACAAATGAGGATTTTAAACATTGGATATTTATTTTTTACTTTTACTGTTTATTTTAGGGATGGGGGTCTCCCTATATTGCCCAGGCTGGTCTTGAACTCCTGGCCTCAAGCAATCCTCCTGCCTCTGCCTCCCACAGTACTGGGATAACAGGCATGCACCACCGTGCCTGACTTATTTTTACCTTTTAAAACTTGCTGTTCTTTTTTTAAAAATGAGATCTTGCTATTTTGCCCAGGCTGGAGTGCAATGGCTAGTCACAGGTGATCACAGTGCACTGCGATCTTGAACTCCTGACCTCAAAGCAATCCTCTCGCCTCAGCCAAGTAGGTGTGTGCCACCATGCCTAGCTGTTATTAGATTTTTAAATTTAAAAAGTACACACTTGACATAAACAAATTAAGCAATTTAAAAGGCTATAAAGTTAATATTCTTCCCTTCCCCCATGATCAATCTCTGAGATAATGAATGTAAACACTTTTCTCACAAATGTATACACTTATAGAAGCTTCTATCTCTCACATCATTACTCTGTAAGTTTTTTTTTTTTTTCTTTTTTCCCTAAGAAAGAGTCTTGCTCTGTCACCCGGGCTGGAATGCAGTGGCCTGATCTCAGCTCACTGCAACCTCTGCCTCCTGTTTCAAGCGATTCTCCTGCCTCAGCCTCCTCAGTAGCTGGGATTACAGGCCTGTGCCACCAGGCCCAGCTAATTTTTGTATTTTTAGTAGAGATGGGGTTTCACTATGTTGGCCAGGGTGGTCTCGAACTCCTGACCTCCAGCAATCTGCCCGCCTTGGCCTCCTAAAGTGTTGGGATTACAGGCGTGAGCCACTGCAACTGGCATTGCAAGTTGTTTTTAAAAAGAAAGCATGGTATTTATAGCTATCACATCAGACCAGTATTTATGATTTAATTCATTATTTTCTTAGAAAAATAAAGTTTTGGCTGGGTGCAGTGGTGTGGGCCTGTAGTCCCAGCTACTCAGGAGGCTGAGGCTGGGGGACCCCTTCAGCCTAGGACTTTGAAGCTGTGATGTTCTATGATTGCACCTGTGAATAGCCACTGCACTCTGACCTGGGCAACACAGTGAGACTCTGTCTCAAAAAAATAATACTTAAAAATAACGTTCTGTGATATGGATGTTCTACAATCTCTTTATCTATTCTCTTACTGATAGATATGCTAGTTTTTTCCAACTTTTGTGAATATAAATAACAATGAACAAGCAGCAAATATCCTCGGATCAGTGGAAATGGATAGAGTCCAGAAATAGTTCAAAGAATATACAGAAACTTGATACGTCATAAAAATAACATTTTAATTCAGTGGAAAAAGGCCAGGTGAGGTGGTTCATGCTTGTAATCCTAGCACTTTGGGAGGCCAAGGTGAGAGGATCCTTTGAGCTCAAGAGTTCGAGACCAACCTGGGCAACATGGTGAAACCCCATCTCTAAAAATACGAAAAGTTAGCTGGGCATGGTGGCGCATGCCTGTAGTCCCAGCTACTTGCGGGGCTGAGGCAGGAGAATAGCTTTAACCTGGGAGGTTGAGGCTGCAGTGAGCCAAGATTGTGCCACTGCACTCCAGCCTAGGTGACAAAGTGAGACCTTAAACAAATGAAACAAAGATGATTTATTTAATAAGTAATACTAGCATAACTAAAAATTTCCACCTGGGACAAAAATAACACTTCTTTTTTATACCATGTATAGAAATAAGCTCCAGATATAATAAGACTGAAATGTAAAAAATTTAAAGTATTAGGAGAAATTTAGCAGACTATTTTTGTATAATTTCAGAGTTGGGAAATTTTTTCTTTTAGAAACTTTGGAAACCTTGAAATCATAAAAGAAAAATCATGAACAGGTTTAAATGTATAAAAAATTAATGTTTTATGTCTCCACATGACACAGATAACTCTAAAGTTTTTTACGTGTCATTTTAAGGACAAATAAATGTTCTGTCTGGATTCTGTTGGATTCTGTTCTGTTGGATTCTGTTCTGGATAAATGTTCTGTTGGATTCTGTCTGATGAGAAATGGTGGAATTTTGTTACTACAAAGTCTGCATAACCATATCTGTACATAACTACACCTAACTGTATATTGATATGTATGTAACTATATCTGATATGTTGTAATGGGATTTTGTTCTAATGATCATATTTCTCGAAATTGCATCTCTAAAATCTGAAAATTTAGCAGTACTTCCTTATTGGGAATTATTGTGAGGAAAAGAGTTACATAGTTTACACCACTCCTCATTCTACAGTATTTACATATATGGATGTGGGTTGAAATTTCTTCAAGAGGGGGTTTTGGAAATTTCGTTAAGTGATGAAACTGGTATGATGGCTGAAGATAACTGAAGGGTAATTAGAGTTCTTTTGTTTAGCTTTTAGGTGGCAAAAAGTTTAGCTGTGGCTGACATATAAATATACAATTGGATATTTCTTTTAAAAAGTTGACTTTGCTAACAGACACCAGATTTTTTTTCTTTGTTCTGGATGATGAGTTGTAAGTGGATCAAAAAGAAGTTTTGATTTGTTCCACTGGCACACTAAAGGAGCATTCAGTGTTTTAAATCTTTAACAAGACATTTACTGCCCTAATCACTAAAATCAGTGGTTATAAATTAGGATGTTTCCTGCAAAGTTAGGTTTATAACCAGCTTCTTGTTTAACCAGGAACTTTAAAGATGATCCAGTTTTAGTCCCATCTCATCTGTGAAATGAGGACACTGGGGCCAGAGGGATTAAGTCACTTCTCAGTTAGTGAAGAGCAAAGCTCAGACTAGAACCCTCCTGCTATTTTGAACTCTTCTTCATAGGGAACCAGGGATGCCAACAACAGGGGGCAGGAAAAGACTAGTGGCAAAGGCATTTGAATTGGGAATATAATAATGTCTCCTCAAAGATTTTCTGCTGCTGTAGAATTCTGTATTTTATGGGCACTGTCCACTCCTGGACAATTTCTGTTGCTTCCTTGGAGAGGCCACTGAAAGCAGATGTCTGCAAGTCCTCATCCCGACTGTCCATGCCCCGAGTTCTGACTCGTCAAATGCCCATGCTTCTGTGCATCCGGACAATTGTGGAGTGAGCAGACAAGGCAGGGAGAAGTGACTTATAAGATGTGATTTGGCAACATAAAAAGAGGGGCTTACTTATTTCATACATTCATGCTAACTGGATCATTAAATTATTGACTTAACTTCAGTAATATAATTAGCTCAATAGAATCTACTGGGCTTCTGAATCAAGGTAAATTGTGATTTTATCACATGTAAGTTGAAAAGATATGAAATGGAGGTGAGGAAATGGACATCTTTAGGAAAGAGACTTGGTTGTGAATTCTTATAGAGGGGATGACCAGGGAGAGGTGTGGGTTTGCATGGGGGCTGGAAGGAAGCAATTAATAAAGTATACGGGGCCCTCTACAAATGGCTGTATTTTTTCTTGTGAGGATATGCATTGGTCAGATGTTTTCAAATTCACATAATGTTTGGGTCAGATGATAACCTGTTAACTCATTAGTATCTGTCCCTTGCTTTCTGTTCCCGCTGCTGTATTGGGTTTTAGCCATTCATTATCTCTTGCTGGGAAATTGTCAGTGGTCTTCTCCTTAGTCTCACTACTAGTGCCAATCCCCTTCCTAGCCATTTTCTATGTGACTTCCAATGTGACCCTTTTGAAAGCACAGAGAGACATTGTTACACACCTATTAGAATGGCCAAAATTAGAAACCAAAATAAAACAAAAAAAATCATGTTGCTGAGGGGGGAGGATTACTTGAGGCCAGGAATTTGAGACCAGCCTGGGTAACATAGTAAGATCCCTGTCTCTACACACAAAAAGTAATAATTTAAGGGCCAGGCGCGGTAGCTCATACCTGTAATCCCAGCACTTTGGGAGGCCAAGGCGGGTGGATCAACTGAGGTCTGCAGATTGAGACCAGCCTGACCAACATGGTGAAACCCCTTATCTACTAAAAACCACAAAAATTAGCCAGGCATGGTGGTGGGGACCTTTAATCCCAGCTACTCAGGAGGCTGAGGCAGGAGAATCCCTTGAACCTGGGAGGCAGAGGTTGCAGTGAGCTGACATTGCACCATTACACTCCAGCCTGGGCAATAGAGCAAGACTCCATCTCAAACAAACAAACAGGCCGGGCGCGGTGGCTCAAGCCTGTAATCCCAGCACTTTGGGAGACCGAGACCATCCTGGCGAACACGGTGAAACCCCGTCTCTACTAAAAAATACAAAAAAAAAAAACTAGCCGGGCGAGGTGGCAGGCGCCTGTAATCCCAGCTACTCGGGAGGCTGAGGCAGGAGAATGGCGTAAACCCGGGAGGCGGAGCTTGCAGTGAGCTGAGATCCGGCCACTGCACTCCAGCCCGGGCGACAGAGCAAGACTCCGTCTCAAAAAAAAAACAAACAAACAAACAAAAAGGAATAATTTAAAAAATTAGCTGGGCCTGGTGGCATGCACCTGTAATCCAAGCTTCTCAGGAGGCTCAAATGGGAGGATTCCTTGAGCCCAGGAGTTTGAGGCTGCAGTGAGCTATGATCACATTACTAAACTCCAGCCTGGGAGACAGAGTGAGACTTTGTCTCAGAAAACAAGCAAACAAACAAACAAACAAAACAAAACAAAAAAAAACCAAAAAAGTTTCTGTGTGAACATAAGTTTTTACTTCATTTGGGTAAATATCTAAACGTGATTGCATGCTTGAATGGTAAATATAAATTTCACTTTTTTTTTTTTTTGAGATAGAGTTTCACTCTTGGTGCCAAGGCTGGAGTGCAGTGACGTGATCTCAGCTCATGGCGAACTCTGCCTCCTGGGTTCAAGCAATTCTCCTGTCTCAGCCTCCCAAGTAGCTAGGATTACAGGCACGCACCACCATATCCGGCTAATTTTTTGTATTTTTAGTAGAGATGGGGTTTCATCATGTTGGCCAGGCTGGTCTTGAACTCCTGACCTCAGGTGATCTGCCTGCCTTGGCCTCCCAAAGTGCTGGGATTATAGGCGTGAGCCACTGCACCTGGCCACAAAAACCTTTATGCAAATGTTTAAACAGCTTGATTTGTGATTGCCCCAAACTGGAAACAACCCAAATGTTCTTCAAGTGGTAAATGGTTCTACAAACTATGGTACA
The DNA here is from genome assembly GCF_000951035.1 of Colobus angolensis palliatus. Lineage (NCBI taxonomy): Eukaryota > Metazoa > Chordata > Mammalia > Primates > Cercopithecidae > Colobus > Colobus angolensis. Next base: position 630,051 of record NW_012117932.1, on the reverse strand, counting down.
TCCATGACATGACATCTACTCAGCAATAGGAAGAAATGAACTCCCCATACTGAGGTAACATGAATGGATCTCAAATGCATTACGCCAAGTGAAAAAAGCCAGGCTCTAAAAGTCATGTACCATATGATTTCATTTTTATGGCTTTCTGGAAGAGGTAAAACTATAGGAACAGAAAACAGATGTGGTTTCCAGAGGCTGGGTGGGGATAGAAGAGTGACTGATTACAAAGCCTGGGGAAATATTTTGGGTTGATGGAACTGTTCATTTTTTTTTTTTTTTTTTTTTTTTTTTTTTTTTTTTGAGACAGAGTCTTACTCTGTCACCCAGGCTGGAATGTAGTGGCACCATCTTGCTCACTGCAACCTCCGCCTCCCAGGTTCAAGTGATTCTCCTGCCTCAGCCTCCTGAGTAGCTGGGATTACAGGCATGCACCACCATGCCTGGCTAATTTTTGTATTTTTAGTAGAGTCAGGGTTCCACCCTGTTGGCCAGGCTGGTCTTGAACTCCTGACCTCAAGTGATTCTCTCACCTCGGCCTCCCAAAGTACTGGGATTACAGGCATGAGCCACCACACCTGGCCTGATGGAACTGTCCTATATTTGAGTTGTGTGAGTAGTTATGTGACTATATCCATTTGTCAAAAGTCACAGAACTGCACACTAAACCGTGTAAATTTTAATGTATGTAAATTATATCTCAATTTAAAAATAATATCCTTGTTTAGGTATGAGAATGAATGAGATGTAGCTGTTGAATTTCAGCTTCTCATCGTGTCTCCGTTATTCTGCACTGAGCTGTATTGTAGAGTTGGGAACATCTTGGGCTGTGGGGTTATGGTGGCTTCCACTCCTCTCCTCCCTAGGGGAGAGGCACATTTAGCCAGCTAAGAACAAAGCCACATATTCCTACCCAAATTTATCCCATCCAAGTATTAGCCAGGCCCAACCCTGCTTAGCTTCTGAGATCAGACAGGATTGGGTGCTTTCAGAGTACTATGGCAATAGGCCCTATCCAACTTTCTATGCATAGAACCCTGCCCCCTTCAGGTTCAGGAGCCTCTTGATTAATCTAGTGGTCATTCATCAAATATGAATTGTAGGTTCATTGGTTATTTTTTCTTTAATTCCACCAAGTGAGTAGTTCAGATGCATTTTAGGGATTACACTTTGTTTTGCGTACAAATGGATGCTTGAAGGGAAATCAGCTTTTCTGGGCCCTGAGCTTACAACATCCTTCATTGTTCTTGCTGGGCTGCCTGTTTCTTCTTTGGTGTTCCTGGTCTGTATTGAAGAGTCCAGGGAAAAGACCTCACTGATCAGAGAATCACTCACTGCCTTACTCTTCTGTCCTACTGTCAGGGGATGGTTCTGATTTTTGCTTCAGGATGCGTGATCATCCTAAATCTAGCCTCCAGAGGTGTCAGGCTCACTGATGGTTCTGAGGCCATCTTGATTCCTGAGCAAGCAGCTGATTTGCTTTTTCCTTGACTTCCTGTTCCTGGTGACAGGTTTGATCATACTAGGTGTTGGAAACTCAGCAAGAAATGAATGAAAATACAATTTAGTGACACATTGGTAAAACATTAACATTTCCCAAGTCTCTTGATTATGATGGAAAGGGGCTTGTTCTTGGTCTCTAGATTATTATTATTACTTCTTGTTTTCATTTTCTTGCTTTAATCAAGTGGAATGTTAATCCATTTTCTCAGAGCTGAATTTAGAATTTGCCAGGATGAGGCCGGGTGCGATGGTTCAAGCCTGTAATCCCAGCACTTTGGGAGGCCGAGA
>NW_012117932.1:624259-628015 GCF_000951035.1 Colobus angolensis palliatus | reverse complement strand
AAAAAAAAAAAAAAAAAAAAAGAATTTGCCAGGATGCATCGGATCCAGTTCTACTGACACAAAATATTTCCAGTCTTCTTTCTACATTAAAGATAAGAATGGCCAGGTGCGGTGGCTCACACCTGTAATCCCAGCACTTTGGGAGGTCAAGGCAGGTGGATCACTTGAAATCAGGAATTGAAGACTAGCCTGGCCAACATGGTGAATTCCCATCTCTACAAAAATACAAAAATTAGCTGGGCGTGATGGCACATACCTGTAATCCCAGCTACTTGGGAGGCTGAGGCAGGAGAATTGCGTGAGCCTGAGAGGCGGAGGTTGCAGTGAGCCAAGATTGCACCATTGCGCTCCAGCCTGGGTGACAGATGGAAATTCCATCTCAAAAAAATAATAAAATAAAATAAAATAACCAAGATTTCTCTGTGAGAGTAAACAAGAGTGCTCACCATCTGTGCAGCACAGAAGAGAAAGCAGGGGCCTCCTTCCCGCCCCCCGGTTTAATGACATGGAAGAGGAGGAGTGGGGCAGAGGCCAAGATGCAGCGTTTCCTGGAGCCCCAAGCCCTCATTGGAGCACTTTCTCTTCCTGCAACGAAGGCCAGCATTCTTCCGCAACTCCACAGATGACCCTGCTACACAGATTTATTTTTCCTGAATCTAACGTGTCAAAAAATTCCAGGGCCGGGACCCTTGCTATTTCCAAGCCAACCTTTCGCCCTAGAGTTTCCCAGTGATGTTCTTAAGGAAGTCAGACATTTGGTTTGCTTCATACCAGCTGATTCAACTGACCCAGGACAGGTTGTAGTTAATTATTTTTGTTGTTCTTGTTTTTTTCCAAGACGGAGTCCCTCTTTGTCACCTAGGCTGCAGTGCAGTGGCATGATCTCAACTCACTGCAGCCTCTGCCTCCTGGGTTCAAGTGATCCTCCTGCCTCAGCCTCCCGAATAGCTGGGACTACAGGTGTGCACCACTACACCCAGCTGATTTTTGTATTTTTAGTAGAGATGGGGTTTCGCCATATTGGCCAGGCTGGTCTTGAACTCCTGACCTCAGGTGATCTGCCCGCCTCGGCCTCCCAAAATGGTGGGATTACAGGCGTGAGCCACTGCGCCCGGCCTGGTTGAGGTTAATTCTGCAACTGCTGCCTTGATGGGCCACTGTGGGAAACAATGTTTTTTCAACTAAGCCAGTAAGATGGCAGCACCAAAGGAACCCCTCAAGCACCCACCTGAGCACTCTCTCTGGTCCCCTGTTGTCCCAATGTCTCAAAGCTAGTTTCATGCCATCTTTGCCAAGGATTTTCTCTAAGCCTTGGCTTTTCATGTGGATGGCATGTTTCTCCCATAAGGCCTAGTTGTGTTTCTTTGGAAACCTCCCACGGTGCCTAATGCAATCCCTAGTACATATATTGAGTTACATGCTTGGGGCTGTTCTGCAGTCTGCCTGGGGCTTGGAGCCAGTTTCATGTTTTTTTAAGAGCATAGATCCAATTGTGGGCAGGTAGGTACCTTTCAGCCTTAGGGGCTCTAAGCTCTCTGTGAGGGTTGGCTGGGTGTTTCTAGATGTTCGCTCTCACTACGGGTGTGTTTTCTTTGCCTGCCTGTAACGGTTTCTGCCTCTTCTAGTTTTGCCACCATTTAGTGATATTGACATTGAGAATGACAATGGCAGCAAGAGGACTGAGAGGTAGTATAGAATAGTGTGGATTCTGCAGGCCGACTACCTGGGTTGACATTCTATTTCTGCTGCTTACGAGTTGTGTGACCTTGGGCAAGTTGCCTAACCTCTCTGTGCCTCAGTTTCTCATCTGTAATAGTCTCTAATTCATATGGTTGTCATGAATTAGAACTGAGTGAATATGTGTACATTCTTAAAACTTCACGTGTCGTCTATTATTTTTATTGTTAGTACAGCTACCATTTATTGGATGCTCAGTAAATGTCAGGCACTATTAAAAGTATTTCATAGTTATTTTATTTAAATCCTTCCAATACCCTTGTGAGAGGAGTATCCTTATACCCATTTTAAAGGTAAGGACATTAAGGCTCAGTAACTCATTCAGATTGTTCCGCTGATGAGTGGTAGAACCAGGATACAAACCCAGGGCTGCCTGCATCTGATGCCTTGCTCTTTAAAAAAAAAAATATGTATTTTTTATTTTGTAAGACAGGGTCTCACTATGTTGCCCAGGCTGGTCTTGAACTCCTGAGCTCAAGTGATCCTCCCGTCTCAGCCTTTCGAAGTGCTAGGATTATAGGTGTGAACCATCGCACCAGCCTGATGACTTGCTCTTAAATCAGTTTGCTAATATATCTTCTTATATTGACATGGCTAATCACAAATATGGTACATTAGCTATTGTAGCTCCTTTCCTTTTCATCTGCATTTGGAGAGACATGTCGTGATTCTATTTTTTTTTCTCTTCTTCCATGATGTCTTTTCTTCCACTATGGTTGGCAAAAATACCTTGCCAACGTTTTGGAGTGACTGAAAGCTGAGGTAACCATCTCAGCCACAGCTTCTGAGGTCTTCAGGATGGCTAGGTTCCTCAAAGAGGCAGGCATTTGTGAAGTCTATGCTGCCCAGGGCTGGAAGAAATTTTGGCTGACAGAGGTTTGTGGTTATACTGTTGCCTTTATTTCCAAATTGCTTCTATGACGGGTTGATCAAGTGGTCTAGATTCTGAGGCTGCAGACCTACCCGATGCCCTTGTTTATGGTCTCATTAGCTTGTGGTACCTGATATAGGTTAGATAGATCTAGGACCTATATGCACTTTTAGGCAAGCCTACGAAGTCATTTAACCTCCCTGCGGTTCTCTGAAAACAAAAAGAATAACACTTGATTTATCAGGTTGGGAGGGAGTTAAAAATATATATGTGGAAGCTCTAGTTCCAGGCTGTAGTTCCAGGCTGTAGCTACAGTTCCAGGCTGTAGCTACAAATGTTGGCAAGAATTTTACAATGAATAACAGAAGGTTATTTTATGTATCAGACTTAGCTATTGTCACTAAGTAGAAAACATTCAGTGTGTGTCCTCCAGGCCCACACTAAGATGACTGAGCACTAGCCAGGGTGCACTATGCTAGGTGAATTAAATACTTATTGATCCTCCTAGCTCCCACATAAGAGAGGGATTTTCTCCATTTTGCACATGAGAAAACAGGTTCAGAGAGAGAAAAAGTTTCCCGAGGTAATACAGCTAGTTAGGCTGTAAAGAAGCACCACCTTTATATGAAAGGAATAGAACAAATGTTATTAATTTGTCATGTTTGTTGATCATTTGATATGTGCTTGGCGCAGATTTAGGTGTTATGGGTATAAAGCAAAGAAATATACATGGAGACTGACACTTTAGTTGAAGAGATAATCACACAGACATTGCAAACTTAAAAGCCTGAACTCTGCCTGCCTCTCATTACAATACACTTGAAAATTCTGGGCCAAGCGTGGTAGCTCATGCCTGTCATCCCAGCACCTTGGGAGGCCGATACGGGTGGATGACCTGGGGTCAGGAGTTCAAGACCAGCCTGACCAACATGGCGAAATCGTGTCTCTACAAAAATACAAAAATTAGCCAAGTGTGGTGGCATGCGACTGTAATCCCAGCTACTTGGGAGGCTGAGGCAGGAGAATCGCTTGAACCTGGGAGGCAGAGATTGCAGTGAGCCGAGATTGTGCCATTGCACTCCAGCCTGGGCAACAGAGGAAGACTCTGTCTTAAAAAGAAAAAAGGCCGGGCGCGGTGGCTCAAGCCT
>NW_012117932.1:616814-622990 GCF_000951035.1 Colobus angolensis palliatus | reverse complement strand
TGGGAGGTGGAGGTTGCAGTGAGCTGAGATTGCGCCACTGCACTCCAGCCTGGATGACAAAGCGAGACTCCATTTCAAAAAAAAAAGGATGGACTTGAGGAGCGGGGATTAACCCCTCAGCAAGTCAGACAACAAGGGAACTTAACCTGAGATCTGGTGAGAATAAGATGTGTGTTATGAAAATCCATAATAGGCCAGGTGCAGTGGCTCATACCTGTAATCCCAGCACTTCGGGAGGCCAAGGTGGATGGATCACTTGAGGTCCGGAGTTCCAGACCAGCCAACATGGTAAAAACTCTGTCTCCCAAAAATACAAAAATTAGCCAGGTGTGGTGGCTTATGCTTGTAATCCCAGCTACTCGGAAGGCTGAGGCAGGAAAATCACTTGAACCCGGGAGGTGGAGGTTGCAGTGAGCCAAGACTGTGCCACTGCACTCCAGCCTGGGTGTCAGAGTAAGACTGTCTCAAAAACATCCATAATAATGAGTCCCTTAAACCCTATGTTTAAACTGATACTACCCATGTGAACCAGGAGCCCCCAAAGCCAACTCTTTAATGCAAAAATAGTGCTTCAGTGATACTACCCTGGAGCACCTGGTGGAAGAGATGTAAAACTGATCTGCAGGGCTATCAATCCAGGCTGCTCAGGAGTCACAGATCAAGCTCCATAGAATACGAACTCCGAATGCCCGGTTACAACACACACACACATGCATGCACGCACTCTACACCACAAACCAGCATCAGCGCACACAGCACACACGGTGATTGTGGAAGATGTCATGGAGCAGCAAAAGTCTGAAGCCTTCATGGGCTGAGGTTTAAAGGCTGAAGTGATCTGGGGTTGGCTGCAGGTGGACACGCGGATTCTTGGCACAAACAAAGACAGGGAGGTAGGTCTCTACACGTCATGCTTAAGGGTGGCGAGTGGTTAGGAGTAGCAGGTGATGAAAGTTTTGTTTAGGGATTTGTGAGGGATGTGACTGAAACACTAAATGGTGGCCAAGTTGTGAAGGACTTTGAGTGTCTTATCAAAGTGTGGAGAGGTTATATGATGGAAGTTTTCGAAGAGGTATTTCTAGAATTTCTGAAGATGCAAGGAAAGAGCTGGAAAGGAAGACCAGGCTCAGCATCTGGTGGGATGTGTGGCAGGTAGGAGAGGATAGGGAAAGGAATAACTCGGTCTGGAGTCCGAGCTGGAAGAAAGCATGTAGATCCCTTTGTTTAACCCAGAAGTTTCGGACTGTGTCCTGCAAATCCAGAGGACTCCTCTGAGATACCTCAGGGGGCCCTGTGTGAGAAAACAATTTGCTTATTATATTTCATGCAACTTGGCTTCGCATAAGCTTTCATTTGAAAAATTTTGACAAAAATAGGAGAGCTTTTTTTTTTAAAAAAAAGCAAAAACATGTGTTTATTTAGAGACCGAGTTTTGCTCTGTTGCCCAGGCTGGAGTGCAGTGGTGCAATCATGGCTTATTGCACGCTTGACTTCCTGGGTTTAAGTGGATTCTCCCATTTCAACCTCCCAAGTAGCTAGGATCACATGTGCACGCCACCACACCTGGCTAACATTCTAAAATGTTTTTGTAGATATGGGGTCTTGCTATGTCGCCCAAGCTGGCCTACAACTCCTAGTGATCTCCTACAACTCAAGTGATCCTCCTGTCTCAGCCTCCCAAAATGCTGGGATTACAGGCCAGACTTCTTTTTATTTTTTAAAACAAAGGGGTAAGCTAAAGCCTAAGATGAAAATATCCTAGGGGAGAAGGTATTGGGATAGTACAGTTCTCCCTGTACAGAATCGTGTACAATTTGGTGCTTAATACATAATTCTCTTTGGAGAGGGATGGGATGCCCATTGGTCAGCTCCTCCAGATAATTCTGTTTGGCATTTTGTCAGCTTCATGAGGTCATCTTCACCCCTCTCAGATTTACCATAACCACAGTGGCATCTAAAGGAAACCCTCACACTTGGCAAGAACTGTCCACCTACCCAAAGACAGATTGGCATCAAAAAACTAGGAGTGTAAGGGTTGGGTGCTGTGGTTTACGCCTGTAATCCCAGCTACCTGGGAGGCTAAGACGGGAGGATCCCTTGAGGCCAGGAGTTTGAGACCAGCTTGGGCAACATAGTGAGACCCTGTATCAAAAAACAAAACAAAAACAATCCGAGACACTATTTATCCCACAAATACCTGTGAGTGCAGAGTTTTGTGCTAGAAGCAGCATGTTTACAGGTGAGAACGAGCCCCTTTGTCTGGAGGAGCCATCGTTTCTCTCCACTGCTAGGGCTGTCATTTCCACTCTGCAGCCAGGGAGAGCCAAAGAGGTTGAACCTGAACAGAAGAAAAGCCCAGGAGGATTTGCATGTGCTTCGGTCCGTGTGCTCTAATCCAGTTTCCTTAGGTCCTTGGCAGACGAGGTAAAATGAGCAGTAGAGATGTGAGGGAACTGGGGCCCCTGAGTTGGGTCCAAACTACTAAGAGATGCAAATTGATAAATAAACACTAAAACAATGAGGCTCGTCTAATCCTCTGACAAAGGACAAATTGCTAATCTAACCTCACTGCCAGGAAGCCCGCCTCAGTTGAACAAAGGCAGCATTTTCAGCTGCTGTTGTATTTGTAAACTGGCCGTGCTGGTCAGTTAAGTGGATTTACTCTCACCTGCCTCCTGGGGGAGGGGTGGCAGGTAATCCTTCCTTTCTCTAAAGGTCTCAGTGAAACGGTCATCTGATCTGACCAGGAAAGGCCTGGGAGGATGTACCAAATTTTAGCCACTTTAGAATAACTGCCAAATTGCTCATGGACAAAAGGCCCAGTGTATGAAGGGGCAGGGGCTGGCAGTGGCAGTTCTTCCAGCTCAGGATTCATAAAAGGTCTTGGGTGTCCCAGCCTCTCTCCAGCTGCCCCATGCCAGGGTTTGAGGCCTTCCCTGGGGAGAGGTGGTTGCCAGTGCTCCTGGGTGCTAGCGATGTTCTGACAAGTGTCTGTCACCCGAGGCCTTGCTGTGGGATGCAGCCTGCCTCCCTGTGGACTCTGCCCTCCCCCACTTCCCAGTGCAGCCTGTCTCCCACTCAAGGTGTCAGCTCATTCATTCTTCCAACGGACCTGCAGAGGAGCGTCTGGCACTGAGATGACACCTTCACAGACAGAGTGGGCCCAGAGCTAATCACCTGGGGATGTCGCAGATAAGCCCCAGTCTCAGTGGCCTCTGGCCTCCTTTACCTTCTCCTGGCTCTGCCTCCAGTCAGCCCATGTCCTCCTCCTCCAGGCATCCCCTCTGGCTGGGCTAACACGTGGCTCCCTAAGGGAGGAAATGGGAGTTTTTCTGCAGCAACTGGTGCTCTTTAGACACACTCTGCTGTGATTTCACACACAGGAGTCTTGCTCAGGGGGACACAGCCTGGGTCTCTTTATGGTGTCAGAATTCCAAAGCATCTTCACACTCCCGGGTGTGAGGCCTAGGGAGGACCTTCGAAGTCATTTCTGGAAATGCTACCAAGGAATGGACGATTTCAAACACAGATTCAGAATCGATCAAGAATAAGCACAACTTAGCCCTGACAGGGCCTTTGAGAGGGCGCCTGGGTGATGCTTGGAAGCCTCCCCACATTCGGGGATGGAATTCTTTCTGCTGTGCCCCCTTCCACGTGGGACTGCAGACACGCCTCTTGGTTCTGCGACCATCTGACTTGTATGTTAGGGCTCATGACAAAGTTTCTGTTTGGCCGGGTGTGGTGGCTCACGCCTGTAATCCTAACAGTTCGGGAGGCCAGTGCGGGCGGATGGCTTTAGCCCAGGAATTTGAGACCATCCTAGGCGAAATGGAGAAATCCTGTCTCTACTAAAAACAAAAATTATCTGGGCGTGGTGGCGCACCCCTGTGGTCCCAGCTACTCAGGAGGCTGAGGTGGGAGAATCCCTTAAGCAGGGAGGCAGAGGCTGCAGTAAACGGAGATCACACCACTGCACTCCAGCCTGGGCAATAGAGGGAGACCCTGTCTCAAAAAAAAAAAAAAAATTCTGACTGTTCAGGCTCAGATGCCTACTTTATGGCCCCAATTCAAATGCTGCCACTTGGGACTGAATCTCCAGGGGACTGTCACAGAGGTGAAGGGCGAGGGTGGGTGAACGGGTGAATGGGGCTGAACTGCTGAAAACCTTTCTTGGTTTTGATCTGAGGGTCCGCTGGCAAAGCCCGCTTCCCTCCATGAGGGACAGTCCTTTACTCCTGCTGGCTTTTTCGGAGTGTCCACTCTGGAAGGCTCCCTCGTCATGCCTTTTGGAGGATGATAGTTATACTGGTTCTGAATCCCATGCCCCTGACGCTGCTCTTGTCCAGGTGCTCCTCCAAGTCTTTGTGGCAAATCCACCTTCCAGGCTCCACCTTAGCGGCAGTACTGGCAGGCTGACCTCTTGCCCTTTGGCCCTGTCTCTCTCTTGGCTTTCTGGGCTGCACACTCTGTGGGTTCTCCTCCCTCCTCCAGGCCCTCTGCTGGCTCTTGTTCCTCCCTCGTCCTCACTCAGCTCCTACACATCCTTCAGGGCCCAAGTGGAGCTCCCTTAGAAAGGAGTTGCCCAAAACCTCTGCATCTGCCCTGGTCCAAAGTGTGTTCACTCTCTTATTCTCTTATTGCATCCTATTCCTTCCCTCCAACAAGCTTCCATTGCTCATTTGCTCATATTTATATAGATTTACTGTCTGCTTCCCTCTTTCAGACTAAACTCCATGATGGGGACCATGTCTATGTTGTTCAGATGCTATAACGATGCCTTGCACAGGGCTTGGTGCATAGTAGGTGCTCAATAAATCCTTGTTGAAGGAGTGAACGGATGGCTGAATACATGCTTACAGTGTACTGTGTGATGGTGATGCTGAGCGATTCTATGTATTATCTTATTTACTCCTCATGTAGATCTTATTGAGCAAGTGTTATGATCATTGTACAGGTGAAGAAACTGAGGCTTCGAGAAGTTAAGTGAATTCCTTAAGGTCACAGTTGGTGTCGGTGCTGAGATTAGAACTCAAATCTCCCTGACCCCAAGCCCTAGACTCCATTTCTTATAACCGCTCACTGGGGAAGGCGGTGTTGCATCCCTCCAACATTGTTTCCATCTTATCAGTTTCTTCCTCAAGAACATTGGTGGTTCCCTATTATTCATTGTATCCCTGTGAAACTCTTTGCCTAACCTTCAGGGCTGGACACGGATGACTGTGATGGCTCTTTACTCTTTAACACAGAACTTAAACTTCAGATAAGCAAATTAAGGACAGTTTAATTACGGTAAGTTTCTATTTTCTTCATGTTTGTTTAGGCAGCTAAGCATGCAGTTTCTAGATCAGTCTAGGATTCAATTCTGGCTTCATCGTCCCTGTGATCCTCCCTCCTTTGTCTTTGAATTTGAGAGGTTCTGTAAAAACTACCATTTCTTAATCTTATGCAAAAAATGTGTCTTAGTTAAGAATGTAATGCACATTTTAGTTGAAAGGCAGGGAGATAACTGGTATTTCTTAAACCCTTCTCTCTCTTATTTCTTTAGTACAGAGGCTGATTTTACTCTTGTTTTTTTTTTTTTTTTTTTTTTTTTTTTGAGACCGGGTCTTACTCTGTCACCCAGGCTGGAGTGCAATGAGATCATGGCTCATTGCAGCCTTGACCTCCTGGGCTCAAGAGATCCTCCCAGCCTCCTGAGTCGCTGGGACCACAAGTGAGCACCACCATGCCCAGCTAATTTTTAATTTTATGTAGAGACGGGGTCTCCCTATGTTGCCCAATTTTTCTTTTTCTAATTGTGATGCTATTATAGTTAGGAATTGATGTAGGATCATGAGGGAAATGCAAGTCAAAACCAAAATCAATACTCTTTCCCTTCCATTAGGATGAGTATCATAGGAAAACACCCACACATACACACAGCAGAAAATAACAGGTGTTGGTGAGGATTTGAAGAAACTAGAACCCTTGTGCATTGCTGGTGGGAATGTAAAACGGTATATCCACTGTGAAAAACAGTGTTTTTAGGATCTTCAAAAAATTAGGCCGGGCACAGTGGCTCATGCCTATAATCCCAGCACTTTGGGAGGCCAAGGTGGGCGGATCACGAGGTCAAGAGATTGAGACCATCCTGGCCAACATGGTGAAATGCTATCTCTACTAAAAATACAAAAATT
>NW_012117932.1:611251-616079 GCF_000951035.1 Colobus angolensis palliatus | reverse complement strand
AAAAATTAGACATAGAGCTACCATATGTTTCAGCAATCTGAATATATACCCTAAATAATTGAAAGCAGGGACTGGAAGAAATATTTAGATACCCATGTCCATAAGCAGCATTATTCACAATAGCCAGAAGATGGAGACAACCCGAGTGTCCATCAGTAGATGAACAAACAAAAGTGATACATACATGCCATGAAATACTATTCAGCCTTCAAAAGGGATGAAATTCTGATAATACCATGACATGGATGAGCTTCAAGAACATTATACCAAGTGAAATAGCCAGTCAAAAAAGGACAAATTGTATGATTCTACTTATAAGAGATACCTAAAATAAGCAAATTCATAGAGACAGAAAGAGCAGAGGTGACCAGGGACTGAGGGGAGGGGCAATGGACAGTGACCATTTAACAGGCACAGAGTTCCAGTTAGGGATAATGAAAAACTTCTGGACGGGCGCGGTGGCTCACGCCTGTAATCCCAGCGCTTTGGAAGGCCAAGACGGGCAGATCATAAGGTCAGGAGATCAAGACCATCCTGGCTAACACGCTGAAACCCCGTCTCTACTAAAAATACAAAAATTAGCCGTTGCGGTGGCGGGTACCTGTAGTCCCAGCTACACGGGAGGCTGAGGCAGGAGAATGGCTTGAACTCGGGAGGCGGAGCTTGCAGTGAGTGGAGATCGCGCCACTGCACTGCAGCCTGGGCGACAGAGTGAGATTCTGTCTAAAAAAAAAAAAAAAAAAAAAAAAAAAAAAAAGGGAAAAAAGGAAAATTTTTAATTTTTGGTTTTTTTAAAAAAAAAAAAAAAAACAAAAAAAAAAAAAAAAAAAAAAAAAAGGTTAAAATGGCAAATTTCATATTATGTGTATTTTAAATATACATAATATACACACATACATACAATACAAATATGCATACATACAATTAAAAAAGGAATCAATATAGGAAATTACTACATGCCAGTCAGTATTCTAAGTACTTTATGTGCATTAACTCTTTTAAATTTACAACATTCTAGCAAATAATAATGAGCTGTAATAATTAGCATATTATTCCTGTGCTAATAATAATTGAACTATCTGGGCCATCTTAGGGTAAATGCTATTTGGACATAATAATCTATAATGTAATATACTAATTTAATTCAATTTTCTAAGATTTCTTTTAAAATTTTCTTATCTCCTACAGAGTGATCTTTCTAATATGTAAATGTGAGTAGGCTGGGCATGGTGGTTTGTGCCTGTAATCCCAGCACTTTGGGAGGCTAAGTGGGGAAGACTGCTTCAGGTCAGGAGTTCAAACCAGTCTGGGCAACATAGTGAGACCCCACCTCTAAAGAATTTTTTTTTTTTTAATTAGCTGGGCATGGTGGCATGAGCCTGTAGTCCCAGGTACTGAGGAGGCTGAGGTATCAAGATTGCTTGAGCAATGAGCTAGGATGGCGCCACTGTACTCCAGCCTAGGTGACAGAGAAAGACCCTGTCTCAAAAACACAAAACAAAACAAACATATGTGTGTGTGTGTGTGTGTGTGTGTGTGAGCAAATCATTTCAGGGTTGACATTTGTGTTGTTTCCTGAATTTCATCTGTACTGCATAAGCTGGAGTCTATTCTTTGAATCTCCTGGGATCTACTCTTGGAACTGCAATTAACTCTTCCTTTGACAACTATGTGCTTAAATCATACTAATTTTTTCTAGGTTCTTTGAGTATGTTATCTTCTTCCATGCTAATGTGTTTTTGAAAAGGCTATATTCTTTGCCTGAAAACCACCTTCCACCCTGGGCTGCAATCCACCCTGGGCTGTCACAAACAAACAAACAAAGTATGTTGATTAATTAAGTACTTGGATACTCTTTCTGTTTTTTTTTCCTTTGGTTATTGATTCCTTGTCTAATTCCATTCTGATCATAGAACATACTTTGTATGAGTTTAATTCTTCCCATACTTTCCCTTTTATCCTTTTTTCCATTATTAAAAAAACCCTTTTTATCTAGAGATAATTATATATTTGCAGGTAGTTGTGAGAGGTAGAGAAAAACCATGTATACCTCTTACGGGTTAAATTGCTTCCCCTCCAAAATTCATGTCAAAGTTCTGACTCTGGTGCCTCACAGCGTGAGGATTTGGAGATACGATCTTTATAGAGGTAATCAAGTTAAAGTGAGGTCATTAGGGTGGGCCCTAATCCAGAATGACTGGTGTTCTTAAAAAGAGGACATGTAGACACAGAAGCACACGTAGAGGGAGGTGATGTGAATAGACGGGCAGAAGACGGCCATCTGGAAGCCAAGGAGAGAGGCGTGGGACCGATCTTCCCTCATAGCCCTCCGAAGGAACTAAATCTGCTGCCACCTTGATTTTGGACTTCTGGCCTCCAGACCTGTGAGACGGTAGGTAAATTTCTGTTGTGTAAGCCACGCAGCGTGTGTTACCAATACAATAGCTTTAACCCAGCCCTCCCAATGGCAACATCTTTCATAATTACAGTACAATCACAACCAGAAAATTGACATTGATTCAATCCATTGAATTTCTTCAGATTTCACCAATCTGACCTTACTTAGATGTATGTGTACTCATTTGTATGTGTATATGTGTGTATTTAGTTCTGACAAAATACATACATATGTATGTAGATACATGTAGATATGCATGTACAAATGTAGATTTATGTGACCACCACTGTGGTCAAGATACAGGCCGGACGTGGTGGCTCACGCCTGTAATCCCAGCACTTTGGGAGGCTGAGGCAGGTGGATCCTCTGAGGTCAGGAGTTTGAGACCAGCCTGACCAACATGGTGAAACCCCATCTGTACTAAAAATACAAAATTAGCCAGGTGTGCTGGTAGATGCCTGTAATCCCAGCTACTTGGGAGGCTGAGGCTGGAGAATCGCTTGAACCTGGGAGGCAGAGGTTGCAGTGAGCTGAGATCGTGCCATATCACTCCAGCTATGGCAACAAGAACGAAACTCCATCTCAAAAAAAAAGAAAAAAAAAAAAGATACAAAATTGCTCCATCACAAAAATCCCTTGTGCAATGTTCTTATAGCCACAGCCACCCCCTTTCCTTCCCCACTCCTTATTAACCCTTAGTACTGCTAATCTGCCTCTGTCTCTATAATTGTGTTATTTCAAGAGTGCTATACAAATGGAATCCTGTAATACGTGATCTTTTGAGATTGGCTGTATTCACTCAGCATAATTGAAGATGTTGGGTGTATGAATAGCTGGTTCCTTTTATTTGCTGAGTATTCCAAGGTATGGGTGTAGTGTAGTGTGTTTAATCATTCATCAGTTGAAAGACATTTGGATTGTTTTTAGTTTGGAGCTATTACAAATAATGCTGCTGTAAACATTCATGTACAGGTTTTTGTATGGACGTAAGTTTTTATTCTCTGGAATGTGCTACATCCTTTTACTTTCAACCTTCATACATCATTTTAAGCTAGTTTTTTTGTAAAACAGCGTATAGTTTGGTCATTTTAAAAGTCCACTCTGCCAATCTCTTTCAATTAATTTGTTTATTTACATTTAATGTGATTATTTATGTTTGGAGTTAAACCTACCAGTTTATCATTTGTTTTCTGTTTGTTTTCTTTGTTTTTTTTGTTCTTCAGTTTCCCATATAGTGCCTTCTTTAGGGTCATTTGAATATTTTATAGCATTCTGTTTTATTTATTCTGTGTGTGTGTGTTTTACTATATCTCTTTGTATAATATTTTTAGTGATTGCTCTAGAGATTAGAAAATACATCCTTACCTTTCCATGACATTTTTTAACTTTTATTGCCCCCAAGCAGAAGCTCCCTATCATGACATTTTACTGCTTCGAGTAGAATGCAGAGACTTTACCATCATATAGGTCCCTTCATTTCCTCCCTGGTTCATTTTGTCATTATCTTATGTGTTACACCTACATACATTGTACCAACGATGTTATGCTTTTGGTTTTCAACCATCAAGCCTTTATCTATATGTATAATCTATATCTATATGCATGTATCTATATCTATATTTTGAGACAGGGTCTTGCTCTGTCGCCCAGGCTGGAGTGCAGTGGCACAATCTCAACTCACTGCAACCTCTGCCTCTTGGGCTCAAGTAATCTTCCCACCTCAGCCTCCTGAGTAGCTGGGACTACAGGTGTGCACTACTACGCCCAGCTAATTTTTGTATTTTTGGTAGAGGTGGGGTTTCACTATGTTGGGCAGGCTAGTCTCAACTCCTAGCCTCAAGTGATTTGCCCACCTCGGCCTCCCAAAGTACTGGGGTTACAGGCGTGAGCCACCACACGAGGTCCATCAAGCATATTTTTAAGAACCAGAGAGAAGAAAAATAGTCTATTACATTCATCTATATTTACCACTTCTATTGCTCTTACTCCACTTCTGGTATTCCAAGTTCCTGCTGGCATCATTTCTCTTCTTCTTGAAGAATGCACTTTTAGAGCAGCTCTGCTGTCAACAAAATTCTATTTTCTTGTTCTGAGATGGTCTTTACTTAACCTCCTGAAGTATATCTTCACTGAAAATGAAATTCTGGGTTGACAGTTTTCTTTCAGCATTTAAAAAATGCTGTTCTGCTTTCTTCTGACCTCCATGATTTCTGTGGGATATCTCCAAGTTACTTGAGTTATTGTTCCCCTATAAATAACATGTCATTTTTCTCTGGTTTCCTTCCTTTCCTTCCTTCCTTCCTTCCTTCCTTCCTTCCTTCCTTCCTTCCTTCCTTCCTTCCTTCCTTCCTTCCTTCTTCCCTTTCTCTCTCTCTCTCTCTCTCTCTTTCTCTCTCTGTCTTTCTAGATGGAGTTTCACTCTGTCACCCA
>NW_012117932.1:608899-610089 GCF_000951035.1 Colobus angolensis palliatus | reverse complement strand
AACAAGTTCTGAGATTGAGGCAGTAATAAATAGCCTACCAACCAAAAAGAGCCCAGGACCAGATAGATTTATGGCTGAATTTTACCAGAGGTGCACAGAGGAGCTGGTACCATTTCTTCTGAAATGATTCCAAACAATTGAAACTCATTTTATGAGGCCAGCATCATCCTGATACCAAAACCTGGCAGGGATACAACAACAACAAAAAGAAAACTTCAGGCCAATATCCCTGATGAACATCGATGCGAAAATCCTCAATAAAATACTGGCAAACCAAATCCAGCAGCACATCAAAAAGCTTATCCACCACCGTCAAGTTGACTTCATCCCTGGGATGCAAGGCTGGATCAACATATGCAAATAAAAAAATATGATTAATCACATAAACAGAACTAAAGACAAAATTATATCTGTATTGAGGCATGATTATCTCAATAGACTCAGAAAAGGCCTTTGATAAAATTCTATATCACTTCGTGTTGAAAACACTCAATAAACTAGGTATTGGTGGAGCATATCTCAAAATAATAAGAGCCATTTATGACAAACCTACAGCCAATATCATATTGAATGGCAAAAGCTAGAAGCATTCCCCTTGAAAACTGGCACAAGACAAGGATGCCCTCTCTCACCACTCAACATAGTATTGGAAGTTCTGGCCAGGGTAATCAGGCAAGAGAAAGAAATAAAAGTATTCAAATAGGAAGAGAGGAAGCCAAACTGTCTCTGTTAGCAGATGACATGATCCTGTATTTAGAAAACCCCATGGTCTCAGCCCAAAAGCTCCTTAAGCTGATAAGCAACTTTAGCAAAGTCTCAGGATACAAAATCAATGTGCAAAAATCACAAGCATTCCTATACACTAACAACAGACAGAGAGCCAAATCATGAATGAACTTCCATTCACAACTGCTACAAAAAGAATAAAATACCTAGGAATACAGCTAACAAGGGAAGTGAACGACCTCTTCAAGAAGAACAATAAACCGTTGTTTAAGGAAATCAGAGAGGACACAAACAAGTGGAAAATCATTTCATGCTCATGGATAGGAAGAATCAATATTGTGAAAATGGCCATACTGCCCAAAGTATTTTATAGATTCAATGCTATTCACATTAAACTACCATTGACATTCTTCACAGAATTAGTAAAAAAAAAAAAAAAAAACTACTTTAAAATTTATATGAAA
>NW_012117932.1:569396-608849 GCF_000951035.1 Colobus angolensis palliatus | reverse complement strand
AAAAAAAAAAAAAAAAAACTACTTTAAAATTTATATGAAACCAAAAAAGAGCCCATATAGCCAAGACAACCCTACACAAAAAGAACAAATTTGGAGGCATTACACTACCTGACTTCAAACTACACTACAAGGCTACAGTAACCAAAACAGCATGATACTGGTACAGTAACAGAAATACAGACCAATGAAACAGAATAGAGATCTCAGAAATAAGTCCACACATCTACAACCATCTAATCTTTGACAAACCTGACAAAAACAAGCAATGGGAAAAGGACTCCCTATTTAATAAATGGCGCTGGGAAAACTGGCTAGCCTTATGCAGAAAGTTGAAACTGGACCCTTCCTTATACCTTATACAAAAATTTAACTCAAGATGGATTAAAGACTTAAATGTAAACCCAAAACTACAAAAACCCTAGAAGAAAATCTAGCCACTACCATTCAGGACATAGGCACGGGCAAAGATTTTATGACAAAACACCAAAAGCAATTGCAACAAAAGCAAAAATTGACAAATGGGATCCAATTAAACTAAAGAACTTCTGCATAGCAAAAGAAACTATCATCAGAGTGAATAGACAACCTACAGAATGGGAGAAAATTTTTGCAATCTATCCATTTGACAAAGGTCTAACACCTGGAATCTACAAGGAACTTAAACAAATTTACAAGAAAAAAAAAATTAAAACATGTGCAAAGGATATGAACAGACACTTCTCAAAAGAAGACATTTATATAGCCAACAAACATATGAAAAAAAGCTCAGCATTTTCATGCTGATCATTAGAGAAATGCAAATCAAAACCATAGTGAGATACCATCTCACACCAGTCAGAACAGCAATTATTAAAAAGTCAAGCAACAACAGATGCTGGTGAGGCTGTGGAGAAGTAGGAATGCTTTTACACTGTTGGTGGAAATGTAAATTAGTTCAACCATTGTGGAAGACAGTGTGGTGATTCCTCAAAGATCTAGATCCAGAAATACCATTTGATCCAACAATCCTATTACTGGGCAGATACCTAAAGGAATATAAATAATTCTATTACAAAGATACATGCACACGTATGTTCATTGCAGCACTATTCACAATAGCAAAGACATGGAATCAACTCAAATGCCCATCAATGATAGACTGGATAAAGAAAATGTGGTACATATACATGATGGAATACTATGCAGCCATAAAAAAGAACTAGGTCATGTCCTTTGCAGGGACATGGATGGAGCTGGAAGCCATTATCTTCAGCAAACTAACAGAGGAACAGAAAAGCAAACACTGTGTGTTCTCACTTATAAGTAGGAACTGAACAATTAGAACACATAGACACAGGGAGGGGAACAATACATACTGGGGCCTGTCGGGGATAGGGATGGGAAGAGGGAGAGCATCAGGATAAATAACTAATACATGTGGGGCTTAATACCTACGTAATGAGTTGATAGGTGCAGCAAACCACCATGGCACATATTTAGCTGTGTAACAAACCTGCACGTCTTGCACAGGTATCTCAGAACTTAAAATAAAATAAAATAAAAACAAAAACAAACAAAAATAAAATATTTGTTAGCTAATTCAAACATATGTGTTATCTCAGCATGTTAATTGAGATTTTCCTAGTTCTTCATAGGGTGATAAATTTTGTATTGTATTCCGGACATTTTGAATGTTATGAGTCTCTGGGTCTTGTTTAAAATTCTATGGGAAACATTTTATTCTGTTTTTTAACGTTAATGGGTTGTAGGTATGGTTGGGTTCAGGTTGTAAGTTCTCGTCAGCCTTCAGTGGTTTGTGGTTTCAATGTTCCACTAACACGCACTGCTATTCAGGGCAGTCCTGCAGGTGCGCCACCTGGTGACCAGTCTAAGAGGTGGGAGATGGTTCACTTCATAGTGTACAGTTGGATCTTAAAGCTTTTGATATACTTACTGTTTAGGGTCAGATTCATGAATGTGCCACTTGTGGATAAGCCCAGGGATTCCTAGACAACTTTATCAAGTCCCTTTCCCTCATACCTCCCTCTCTATAATGTCGCTAGTACTTTCTGAGTCCTGGGCTCCCCTTTTCAGTCCTCCAACCTGAAGAAAAACAAAAAAGAAGATGGGGGATTTCTCCCTCTCCTTTGAGCATTAGGAGACCACGTCCTTGAGCCAGAACCAGAGGGTTTCTCTTGGACTTCTCTCCATTCATCCAGATGCCCATGTCCAGGTTCCACATTACCTTACATCTAGTCTGAGCAACACTGAAGCTAAAAATACGGTAGACTCACCACCCGTTCAGAGGTACTTTAAAGTCTGGTCTTCCTTTCCAGTCTATCTGCTACTAGATGCTCTCAGTACCCAAGTCATTGTTCCGTGCATTCTGTCCAGGTTTATTGCTTCATCCGGTGGGGGGATAGGGTCATCACAACTACATGACTCAAAACTCAGCCCCATCTTACCTGAAACCTGGGGCTAAGTTTTGAGTCATGTAGTTAGTCTAATTAACACTGATTAATGGATACTTGGGCTATTCTTCCTGCCTTTTAAATTGTCGTGTTTCTGGAATCTGTTTTAATATTTCTATCTTATCCCTTCATAACACTAGTTCTCAACTTGGGTTTTCATTAGAATCACCTACACAGATTAAAAAAAAAAAAAAAAGGTTAATGTCCAGGCTACATCCCAGCCAAATTAAACCAGAATCTCTGGGAATAGGATCCAGGAATTAATACTTATATTTAAAAAATGTATTTCACACCCCTTACCCCATCCTCTAATGCTCCAAACCTGTTCTTCCTATAGTCTGCCTCATTTCACTTAATATTGTCACCATCCACCAAACTCCCAAGTAAGATACCTTGGAATTGGCCTGAACTCAGCTCCAGAATTTTGCATGCAGGCTACCCTCTGCCCTGTCATTGCCTACTCAGAAATGTCTTCAAATGTGGCCCTCCTCTCTATTTCTTTTTTTTTTGACAGGGGGTCTTGCTCTGTCACCCAGGCTGGAGTGCAGTGGTGCAATCACCGCTTACTGTAACCTTGACCTCCTGGGCTCAAGTGATCTTCCTGCCTCAGCCTCCCCAGTAGCTGGGACCACAGGTGCATGCCGCCATGTCTGACTAATTTTTTTATTTTTGGTAGAGATGGGGTCTCACTTTGTTGCCCAGGCTGGTTTCATACTCCTGGGCTCAAGTCATCCCCCCACCTTGGCCTCCCTAAGTGCTACAATGACAGGTGGGAGCCACCATGCCCAGCCATCTCTATTCTTTTAATCAAGCTCATGTTGCATAGCTGTGTCATTGGTTTCCCTCTCACTGGACTGTCTTGGCAAACACTTTCACTGCTGCCAAAGGGATCGTCCTAAAAGAAGACTCTGTCAAGCCCCTTGTAAAACCTCCCTAGCACTTCCTGGTCCCCAGTCTAGAGTCTAAACTCCTGGGCAAGGCACACGAGGCTTGCCATACCTGGCCTAGACTTCTTCTCCTAACTCTTCCCTCATCACCCGTATATCTCTTCTCCCCACCTCCCAAAGACACACAGCCATTCCTGAAATACCCGTGGCCCTGGGACAACTTATTGTGGTCCTACTGAAATACTCACTTCCTACTTTGATGTCTGGCCATCTCCTTTTCAGCCTTTAAGATCCAACTGAAATGTGAAACACTCACCGGTGCTTCCCAGCTGATGTCATTACTGATCCTCCAGCTTTAGCCATAGTGTATTGTCATGGTCACAGGCTGGGCATGGTGGCTCATGCCTGTAATGCCAGCATTTTGGGAGGCTGAAGTGGTCGGATCACCTGCGGTCAGGAGTTTGAAACCAGCCTGACCAACATGGTGAAACCCTGTCTCTACTAAAAATACAAAATTAGCTGGGCATGGTAGAGCACGCCTGTAATCCCAGTTACTTGGGAGGCTGAGGCAGGTGAATTGCTTGAACCCGGGAGGCTGTGGTTGCAGTGAGCTGAGATCACGCCATTGCACTCCAGCCTGGGCAGCAAGAGTGAAACTCGGTTTCAAAAAATAATTAAGTCATGGTCACAAATCTCCACTGAAACTGTTTGCATGACTGTCTCTCCCACTAGACTAGGAGCACCTTGAGGGTGGGAACTTATTAACATTTGTCTTTCTGGGAAAGCACACAGTGCCTGACTCACAGCAGACCCACAGTGGGCGTTCAAACAAGTAAATGAATATAGAGCAGACAGGGGCCCAGGAAGCAGCCCTGTGAGATTAGAGAAGTAAAAAAGAAAGAGGATGAAACGTAGGTATTTAAACACGGCATGAATGTTTGCAAAATGGAACAAGATTGCCAAAGTTTCTAAGCTCAGACAAAGTAGTCATTTCTGGTTTAGGTCAAGGTATTGATACTATTTCAAAACCGGCCTGGGTGTTTTCTTAGCTGAAGGAAAAGGAGATGCCAGGGAGATACAATGGACTTGTGAAACAGGTATAAAGCCAGGTTCCAAGAGGAAACGCCTCTGATCTGGAAAGCAGCATCACTTGTCAAACTTGAATTCAATTCCCAGCTCACTGCCTGCTGCTGGGGAAACATGGGCAAATTAATTAACTTCGTTGAGCCTCAATTTTCTCATCTGTACAATGGGTACAATATTTCCTACCTCATAGGATTGTGTTGAGGATTGAACGAATTAATTCATATTTCTAGTATGTAGTTAAGAGCCTGATAAATAGTGTTATTTTTGTTTTCTGGTGATTTAGGGAATAAGTTGGCAGAAGTAGATGAAAAGAGGCATGTGTCTATTTCAGTTAGAGTCTTTATTGTCTTCAGCTCCTTAGAGGAGAAAGCCTTTGAATTCCCATGTCCTCACATCTAGGGATGGGCTGACAGCCCAGGTTCCCCCTCTGGCTTTTGGCCACCACTCTTGGTCCAGCTGGCCCACTTCCCCGCTCAGAGCCACGGAGCAACAAGGAGCCAGCGCTGTCCCTTCATACAGGGAAGTGCCTCATTCCTCACCCAAGCGTCCTTGACTCCTGAAATAATAGGGCAACATTTGAATATCCTATACCTGGACAGGCCCTATTTGCCAAGGACATTCTAAAAATATACTGTTGGGATTTTAAAAAAAAAAACAAAAAACTTGCTGATTCTAAAGATCTCTGGAAGTGGTACCTTCTAAATTTATGTGCACAGAAGTGCCAGACCTTGAGATGTCCATTCAAGGTATATGAGGGTGCAGTGGCACGTGTCTGGAATCCCAGTTACTTGGAAGCTGAGACAGGAGGATCACTTGAGCTCAGGAGTTTGAGACCAGACTGGACAACATAGTGAGACTTTGTTTCTATAAAAAATATGTGCGTGACACATTCAGCCACAAACATGACTAGATTATCTTTGGGTGAGCAGCTCACTAAAACATTAAAAGCCAAGCGATCAGTGTTCCTGAAGATTGTCTGTCCGTCTGTCATCTCTCCTTTTACTGTGCACATGAAAAGAACCTCATCTTGCCAGCATTGTGTGTGGAAAATACCTCAGTTTCAATAGGAGAGGAAAGAAGGACAGAAGGAAAGAAGGAAAACTGACATTGACCAAGAGTCTACTATGTGCAAGGCATTTTCTACATCTTCTCATTTAATCCTAGAAAAAATTATACAGGAAAACTTATTCCCATTCTTACAGTTCAGGAAATGCAGACTTATATAGAAATGACTTGCCCAGGCCACTCATCCAGCAAGCGGCAAAGCTGAGATTTGCATCTAAACCAGCCCACTCTAAAACCAACATTCAGCCCAGTGCCCAGGCAGCAAGAGTTGTCGGCTGAAGCACGCAGCAATTGAATTTTCACATACTTCTCATTTCCCCTTTCCAGCCCTTCTCCACCTCCACCTTCCCCACCCCTTTCCCCCCTCTGCAAGCTTCTCTGTGATGTTCCGCTGTGGAGTGGTCCCCCAGCTACAATCAGCAATGTAGCCACAGGAATTACTGAAGGGCAGGCAGGGTTGGTAATACACGCAATCCATTTGTTGACTGCACTTGAATGTACATGGAAGTATGCGAGTGCAGGGAGGGCCCCGGAGGGAGGCACACATCTATATTTCAAATTAGCAAGTCAGTCACGAGTTACAGCTCTATGCCAGGGGCGTTTTTAGATAGCCAGACACACAGATAATGAAGGCACAGATTAACTGCATCTGACTGTGCGGTACCTTAAAGCTCTCAGCCTCTATGGCCAGTCTGTGTTGTGAAACAAACATTCCTCCAGCATCTGGTAAGTTTTAGGAGAAAGCTTGCAGTGAGAAGTGCAGGTCCCTGTCAGATGGGTGAAGAACATGTGGTTGATATTACAGCATGCGTTCACCTCTCAGACCCACTGGATTCGCCCCATTCTGTCTCCCCAGGGCCACTTCCATTTTTTGGAAGATAGGGACAAGATGTCACTGTGTTGCCCAGGCTGGTTTTTAACTCCTGGGCTCTTGAACTCCTGGCCTTTCAAAGTGTTAGGATTATAGGCATGAGCCACTGTGCTTGGCCCAGGACCAGTACTTGACTGGCTTCTCTGCATTGAAAAAAAAAAAAATCTCCACTCATGCAGCTCTGAGAATGTAACTATTTCTCAGAATTTTCAATAAATTAAACTATTGAGTTAAATAGTAGCAAAGTGCTTAAGATTGGGAACAAGGAGGTCAGATTCTCATCCTTCACCCGCCTTAAATGGCCTTGGACAAGTCACAGTGTTTTCGTCAAGAGTCTGAAATATTTTCTTTTTTTGTTATTTTTAAAAAGTCTTTTTCTTACTTAAAAGCAATGGCTCATGCCTGTAATCCCAGCACTTTGGGAGGCTGAAGTGGGTGGATCGCTTGAGCTCAGGAGTTCAAGACCAGTCTGGGCAACGTAGTGAGACCCTGTCTCTACCAAAATACAAAAAAATAGCCAGGTGTGGTGGCGTGTGCCTGTGGTCCCAGCTACTTGGGAGGCTGAGCCTGACTGGGGGGAGCAGAGGTTGAGTCTGGATGGGGGGAGCAGAGGTTGCAGTGAGCTGAGATGGTGTCACTGCACTCCAGCCTGACAGAGCAAGACTCTGTCTCAAATAATAAATAAATAAATAAATAAATAAATAAATAACATAAATTCTTGTTTGGTTGAAATTCTTAATTTCTTTTTTTTTTTTTGAGATGCAGTCTTTCTCTGTCACCAAGGCTGGAATGCAATGGCTCAATCTTGGCTCACTGCAATCTCTAACAAGTGTTCTCCATCCTCTCAAAAGCTGGTTCATACGCTAGAATGGGGCTCCTCAAACCACCCAGGGATCTTGTTAAAAATGAAGATCCTGGTTCAGGTGATCTGGAGTGGGACCTGAGATTTTGCATTTGTAACAAGCTCCCAGGTGAGGCTGATGCTACTGGCCCTGGGGCCACACTGAGTAGCGTGTATTAGTTAGTGAGGGGCACCACAGCAAAATGCCACAGACTGTGTGACTCAAACAATGAAAACTTGTTTTCTCACAGCTCTGGAGTCTGGAAGTCCACGATCAAGGTGTTGGCAGGGTTGGTTTTGGTGACATCTTTCTCCTTACCTTGTGGACAGCAGCCTTCTTGCTGTATCCTGATGTGGCCTCTCCTCTGCATGGGCACCCCTACTGTCTTTTCCTCTTCTTGTAAGGACACGAGTCCTATCCAGTTAGGCTTCTATGACCTCAATGACCTCTTTAAAGGCCCTGTCTCTAAATATAGTCACATTGGGGGTTAGGACTTCAACACATGAATTTCAGTCCACAGCAGGTAGCAAGGGTCTAAAGCAGCTCTGGCCAAGTCACACATATAATTTAAAATTTTCTGAGAGCCACATTTTTAAAAAGTAAAAAAGAAACAGACATTGGTGACATAAAATTGTCACTAAAGAAAAAGAAAGGAAACAGGCAATATTAATTTTTATGATCTATTTAATTTTACCCAGTTGACCTAAAATGTTATCATTTTAGCATATAATTGATATAAAGTTATTGAGATACTTTACATTCCTTTTTATACAAAACTTGTGAAATCTGGTGTGAATTTCACACTCAGACATTTCTCAATCTGGACTGGTCACGCGTGCGTGCTCGGATGGTCACATGTGGCTGGTGGCTACCATATTGGACAGCACAGGTCTTAATCTTTTTCTACGTCGTGATGTCATGATGTCCTTGGTATGGGGCCTAGGAGGAGACAAACCTGCCAGAGGTAGATCCTAAGAAAGGATATTTGCTGATTACAGAAGACCTACCTACACCAATGTCACAGAGTGGTCACAGATCTGCCGCTGTTCGTCCCTGACCTCCTTCCTGTCCTACACCTTTTCCCTCTTACCCACTGCACACCAGACTGTTCCAGCACACACCAGACCAGGGCCTCGTTGCCTTTCCAATTGGCTTCAGGACTTTACTCAGATAGTAAAGAGGCTTTCTCTGGGCATCCTGGCTTAAATTTCAACTCCCACCTTCCACTTCTATTTCATTCCCTGTTTTAATTTTATTCTCAGCACTCATCGCTAGCTAACATACCATGTATTTTACTAATTTATGTTATTTGTCATTTGAATATACTACTAGAATACACATCTTGTGAGGGCAGGGATTTACCTCTGTTTTCTTCACAGCTGTATCTCCCTTCAGTGCCTAGAATGATGCGTGGCACAGGACATGTTTCTGACTGAGTGGATGAACATCAGAACCACACCATGGGTCAAAGGACAGCTGGCGTTCAGGTCCTCTGCTCCTGCACTTGCCACCATTTCTGGGGAAGTGCCCTAAGCCGTGTGTCATCAGGTGAAAAGGAGGGATCATGCATGGTCTGAGTCCTTAGGGGAACCTGTGTAGAAGACAGTATCTGAAGAATTAAGAAGAACAGAA
Source organism: Colobus angolensis palliatus (assembly GCF_000951035.1). Lineage (NCBI taxonomy): Eukaryota > Metazoa > Chordata > Mammalia > Primates > Cercopithecidae > Colobus > Colobus angolensis. The sequence goes on along the minus strand of NW_012117932.1, from coordinate 600,016 downwards.
ATGGCACTTACAAACAAGACACTGGGAAAGGCTCCAAGGTTTTAAAAAAGGAAGTAATGAGGCTGAGTGCAGTGGCTCATACCTGTAATCCCAGCACTTTTGGAGGCCAAGGCAGGTGGATCACTTGAGGTCAGGATTTCGAGACCAGCCTGGCCAACATGGTAAAACCCCATCTCTGCTAAAAAATACACAAATTAGCTGGATATGGTGGTGCGTGCCTGTAGTCCCAGCTACTCGGGAGGCTGAGGCAGGAGGATCATCTGAACCCAGGAGATGGAGGTTGCAGCGAGCCGAGATCACGCCACTCCACTCCAGCCTGGGTGACAGAGCGAGGCCCTGTCCCTGCCTCCACAAAACCTAAAACCATTTGCTGGAGGTTTATATGTTAGCCTTTTTCAGTACATCACAAAAAAGGAAGTGATGTATTGAAAAAGGCTAACACATAAACCTCTAGCAAATATATTAAGTAAAATGCTTATTGATCGCAACAGTTGACTTCAAAGATGCTGCAGATATTTTATGTGTCAACTTGGCTAGGGTATGGTACCCAGTTGTTTGGTTAACAACCAGTCTAGATGTTGCCATGGTATATATTTTTAACTGTGATTAACATTGAAATCAGTAGACTTTGAGTAAAGCAGAATAATCTTCCTAATGTGAGTGGGCTTCATTCAATCAGTAGAAGGCCTTAGAAAATTAAAGTCTACAGAATAAAGAATTCTGGGCCAGACCATGGCTCATGCCTATAATCCCAGCACTTTGGGAGGCTGATGTGGGAGGATCGCCTGAGCCCAGGAGTTTGAGACCAGCCTGGGCAACATGGCGAGATCCTGTCTTAAAAAATAATAATAAAAAAAAAAAGAGAAAGAATTCTGTCTCTAGCTGGGTGTGGTGGCTCATGCCTGTAATCCCAGCAATTTGGGAGCAGAGGCGGGAGAGTAGCTTGAAGCCAGAAGTTCAGGACCAGCCTGGGCAACATAGTGAGACCCTGTCTCTACAAAAAATTAGCCATGTACAGTGGCATATGTCTGTAGTCCCACCTACTTGGAAGGCTGAATTTGGAGGAATACTTGAACGCAGGAGTTGGAGATTAGAGTAAGCCATGATCACTTGAATGTGCTCCAGCCTGGGTGACACAGAGAAACCTTGTCTCAATACCCATCCCCATCCACCCCCCAAAAAATCCTGTCTCCAGACTGCCTTCAAACTCAAGACTGCAACGTTAACTCTTGCTGGAGTTTCCTGCCTGTTTCCAGCCTGCCCACCTGTCCTGCAGGTTTTAGATTTGCCAGCCTCCGTCATTACATGAGCCAATTCCTTAAAATCGATCACTCTCCCTGTACACATATCCTATTAGTTCTGTTTCTCTGGAGGACCCTGACTCATACAAGCAGTGCTTCTCAAACTTTGGTGTAACTACGAATCACCTGGGGATTTTGTTAAGTTGCAGATTCTGATGTAGTTCTGGGGTGGGACCTGAGATTCTGCATTTCTGGGTTATTGGAGGATGCTGATGATGTGGGTCTATGGGTGACACTTTGAGTAGCAAGAGCATCTTCCCTGGGTTCTCAGAGCATCTGGGCTTCTTGAAAGGAGTAGGGACAAATCCTCTCAGAATCTTCAGGAATTTAAGGAGTCCACAGTTAGTTCCTTCCTGTAAAGCAGGGGTCATAGCCAGGAGTGGTGGCACGCACCTGTGGTCCCAGCTACTTGGGAGGCTGAGGTGGGAGGATCACTCAAGCCCAGGAGGTTGAGGCTATAGTGAGCTATGATTGCACCACAGCGCTCTAGCCTGGGTGACAGAGTGAGATCCTGTCTCAAAATAATAAATAAATTGATAAAAAAATGAAAAGCAGGTGCCAACAAACATTTTCTGTAAAGTGCTAGACAGTAAATATTTTAGGTTTATGGGTCATATGATTATTTTTCAAAGCTACTAAATTCTGCCATTATAGCGTGAAATTAATTACAGACAATACATCAACTAGGCTGGGCACAGTGGCTCACACCTGTAATCTTAGCACTTTGGGAGGTGGAGGCAGGAGAGTCACTTGAGGACAGGAGTTCAAGACCAGCTTGGGCAACACAGCAAAGTCCTATCGCTACAAAAAATTAAAAATCAGCCTGGTGTGGTGGGACACACCTGCAATCCCAGCTACTCAGGAAGCTGAGGCAGTAGGATCACTTGAGCCCCGGAGTTCAAGGCTGCAGCGAGCTGATTACACCACTGCACTTTAACCTGGGTGACAGAGTGAAACCCTGTCTCTTAAGAGAAAACCACAACAAAACGTAAACTAATGTGTATGCCCGTGTTCCAATAAAACTTTATTTATTTATTGAGACATAGTCTCACTCTGTTGCCCAGGCTGGAGTGCGGTGGTGCAATCTCAGCTCACTCTAATCTCCATCCCAGCTCACTCTAAATCAGCTCAATCCCAGCTCACTCTAAATCGCTGGGGTTCAAGCGATTCTTGTGTCTCAACCTCCCAACTAGCCAGGATTACAGGTGGCCGCCACCATGCCCGGCTAATTTTTGTATTTTTAGTAGACAGGGTTTTGCCATGTTGGCCAGGCTGGTCTTGAACTCCTGACCTCAAGTCATCTGCCCTCCTCAGCCTCCCTAAGTGCTGGGATTACAGGCGTGAGCTGCTGTGCCTGACAGAACTTCATGAAAACAAGCCATGACTGGATTTAGTCTATGGGCCATAGTTTGCCAACCACTGGCAAGTTGGCAAGTGATTATAGAATCACTTGACAGGTTCTCCAGGACAGGGTTCTTACTCATTTTGGCAGTTTCAGGACCTCATGCATCAGAGGCATTTAATAGATGCTTAATGAAAAAAAAAATGAATATATTGAATGAGGCCATTAAGATTTGGCTGCCCATAATCTGCAAAGCACAGATTCTCAGTTACCAAGTAAGTATCCTCTTTTTTTTTTTTTTTTTTTTTTGAGATTGAATCTTGTTCTGTCGACTAGCCTGGAGTGCAGTGCTGTGATCTCGGCTCACTGCAACCTTTGCCTCCCAGGTTCAAGCAATTCTCCTGCCTCAGCCTCCCAAGTAGCTGGGACTACAGGTGCACACTGCCACGCCTGGCTAATTTTTTTATTTTAGAGACGGGGTTTCACTGTGTTGCCCAGGTTGGTCTCGAACTCCTGAGCTCAGGCGATCCACCCACCTCGGCCTTCCAAGTAACTATCTTTTACTGTCCTTTCAGTTTCTGTTTCAGATAGTGAAATAAGAATGTGTCATAATTTTTGTCTAAGTGAACTTTCTGGCACCTGCTTGCTTCCCTCTGCTGTCCTATTTCTTAGGCCAGAGATATATAGATAGAATACATAAGATGGATAGGAAAATTCAGTGTATGATATGGAAATGTGTAATGAGAATATCATGGTCAAAAAATGGAAAAATACAGTGCAAGTATAGCTAATGCATACAAACAAATTCTTAAATTTATTGTGAAATATTTTGCACATATAAAATGAATAACATAATACATGTGGGATAAAAATTGGCATGCATCTGTAGTCCCAGCTACTCGAGGGACTGAGGTAGGAGGATCACTTGAGCCCAGGATTTCAAGGCCAGCTGGGCAACATAGTGAGACCCTATCTCTCTCTCTCTCTCTCACACACACACACACACACACACACAAATACAAATTTAAAATGATGACTACCAATGCAAGTGATTTTTATGTGTTAGAAACAATTTCAAGGCCTAGTGCGGTGGCTCACACCTATAATCCCAGCACTTTGGGTGGCTGAAGTGGGAGGACTGCTTGAGCCCAGGAGTTTGAGACCAGCCTGAGCAACATGGTGAGACCCTGTCTCTACAAAAATTTAAAAAATTAGCGGGGGGCCGGGCGCGGTGGCTCAGGCCTGTAATCCTAGCACTTTGGGAGGTTGATATGGGCAAATCACATGAGGCCAGGAGTTTGAGACCAGCCTGGCCAACATGGTGAAACCCCATCTCTACTAAAAATACAAAATTAGCCAGGTGTGGTGGCGGGTGCCTGTAATCCCAGCTACTCAGGAGGCTGAGGCAGGAGAATCACTTGAAACCAGGAGGTGGAGGCTGCAGTGAGCCAAGATTGTGCCACTGCACTCCAGCCTGGGCAACAGAGCGAGACTCCGTCTCAAGAAGAAAAAAAAAATATTAGCCGGGCACGGTGGTCCCAGCTACTTGGGAGGCTGAGGTGGGAGAATGGCTTATGCCCAGGAGGTCAAGGCTGCAGTGAGCCATGTTTGTACCACTGCACTCTAGCCTGGGTGACACAGTGAGATTGTGTCTCAAAAAAAAAAAAAAAAGTTCAAGTAAAATGCATTTTATATAATATATATCACATGCTCATTTTAGAAAACAAAATTTTTTAAAAATCTGTATAATTTCACATGCCAAGGATCAGTGAAAATGGAAAGTTAGAGTGGAATTTGGAAGCCCCTATGTTGACATTATTGGATGAGAGAATGTATTGGTCATTGAGGCAGGTGGCTCAGTGCTCAGTCACTGAGGCAGGTGGCTCACCTCACCTGGGCCCACCTTTTTGAGATCAACTGTCACAGATCATGCTCCTTACCCCACTGTCCTTCTTATTGCTACAAGCTCTAAGCTCAAAGGAGATTTGAGGAGGATGTGGGGTGGAGCCCGGGCAGGCCCATGGTCTTAATGCCAGCCTTTTGGATGGCGGGTTCTTAACACCACGTTCAGGTGCAGTGGGCTGCATGCCAGCCTCAGCACTATGGCTTCTCATGTAGAACAGCAAATGTAATTTTTACACTGAGCTAAACGGAGCAAAGAGCAAAGTATGTTTGCTCTCTATGGTTGCATTCATATTTGCATATAAAATTTGCTCCCTCCCTGTCCAAATACTCCATTTCCACATAGCAGGTGATGGTTATTGATGATGGAAAAGACCTATTAGTAAATGATTATAAAGTACTTGGCTAATCAAAATGAGGGCAAAATAGCGCTCTGATAAGGCAGGGCCATGGTGAGCATTGATAACCTGGACCTCATTGGCCCTGGAGCTGTTTGTGAGGTTTAGCTTTGGCAGGCACCACATGATCCGTATTGCCCCTGCGTCCCAGCACTCCACGTGGATTGGTGTGTCCTGGGAGCTGAGCACTGTGCAGACTGTGCAGAACCTGGACAGTGCATGGTCCCTGCGTCCTAGCTTAAAACGGATCCCACTGTGATGGCATGACCTAGCCTATGGGGATCAGTTTTTGCTGGTTTGTCACATAGGCTCAAGGCAGTTCGTACACTGCAGGAACACATAATTTTAAATGTTTGAAAATACCGCTGGACAGATACTTGTACACCCATGTTCACAGCAGCGTTATTCACAGTGGCCAAAAGATGGAAAGCACACAAATGTCTATCGGTAGATGAGTGGAGAAACAAAATGTGGTATGTACATACAATGGAGTCTGAGCCTTAACAAGGAATGAAATTATTGAAAAAAAATTTTTTTTTAAAATAATAGAGATAAGGTCTCACTATGTTGCCCAAGCTGGTCTCAAACTCTTGGGCTCAAGTGCTCCTCCCACCTCAGCCTCCCAAAATGTTGGGATTACAGGCATAAACCACCGTGCCTGGACTTCTCCTCTTGAATATCAATATATTTTCTTAAAAGAATGGGGCCTGAGGCTGGGCACGGTGGCTCACACCTGTAATCCCAGCACTTTGGGAGGCTGAGGCGGGTGGATCACCTGAGGTGGAGTTCAAGACCATTCTGGTTAACATGGTGAAACCCCATCTCTAGTAAAAATAACAAAAATTAGCTGGGCATGGTGGTGGGTGCCTGTAATCCCAGCTTCTCAGGAGGTTGGGACAGGAGAATTGCTTGAACCCGGGAGGCGGAGGTTGTAGTGAAGTGAGATTGCACCACTGCACTCCAGCGTGGGCAACAGAGCGAGACTCTGTATAAAAAAAAAAGAGAGAGAGAGAACGGGGCCTACAGTTTCCTATGTGTGTATGCATGTATTGGAAAATTCGTGCCTGCATTTGTTGTTCTTCCCTCACTATTCAGAAACCTTGGGTGAGCATGCCAGTAGAGTGAATTTCTAGAAGCAGAATTGCTGAGTCAAAAGAAATACATATTTATATTTCGGTGGCCACTGCCAAATTGCCACCAAAATGGTTCTACCTATTTCTAGACCCACCATCAACACGCCATAGCAACTACGTTAGGAAGCCGTGTTGTTTTGGTTTCTTTGTCTTCCCTGAGCTGGCCTGGGAGTCAGAGTGGTTCTAGAACTAGGGACCAGGGAGACGCAGCATTCACTTCCTCACCTTTAATCTCTCCCCTCTGTGTCCTGGTGCTGATGGGCAGCAACCAAGTTGTTCTTCCCCTTGGCACTGGCAGGGCCACTGTGTCCTCCCTGCCTGTCGCTCTTCCCTTGCAGTCAGTGAATGGGTCGGCCTGGCCTGGCAGTGCCTGGGTTGCTAGGAAGTGGTGAGAGCGCTGCTCCTCATCTGCCTCAGGGATGCTCTTAGGGTGGGTGAAAAGTCCATTTGGGATGAAAGCGGCAAACATCTGTATAAATCCAAACTCGAAAGTACAACCCCATAAATAACGGGGCTGGGGAAGTGCCAAAATATGTTACAAGACCAACAAAACCCTGTTGTCACTCATTCAGAAACCTGACATCTCTTCTTTTGGATTCAGAACTCCCAAGGTTTGGTTTCAAGGTGACTACAACTTTCCACCTGAAGCTCACATTCATTTGTTCTGCCGTGTCTGCAGTATGTGGCAGAAAAGAAAAGAAAATCTTTTCCTTTTGCCCTTCCTCTTATCAGTTTCATCAAGGTCCATCTAGCATGTTTAGCATGCAGTTAAGTCTATCTTTAGGAGAATTTTTTTTTTTTTGAGATGGAGTCTTGCTTTGTTGCTCAGGCTGGAGTGCAATGGTGCAATCTCGGCTCACTGCAACCTCTGCCTCCCAGGTTCAAGCGATTCTCCTGCCTCAGCCTCCTGAGCAGCTGGGATTACAGGCCTGTTGCCACCATGCCTGGCTAATTTTTGTATTTTTACTAGAGACGGGGTTTCACTATGTGGCCCAGGCTGGTCTCGAACTCCTGAACTCAGGTGATCTGCCCACCTCAGCCTCCCAAAGTGCTGGGGTTACAGGCATGAGCCACTGTGCCAGGCCTCATTGACTATTTATGTTATTGGTAAAGCTTTTGGTCAAGGGTAGGCTGTTAGTAGTTAATTTTGGGGAGAGTCAAAGTTATACTCAGATTTTTGACTGGGGAGGGAGTTGGCACTCCTAATCCCATGTTTTTCCAGGAATTAACTGTACTATAATACTGAATGATTACTATACCTCTGGTACCAGAAAGGCTTAATGGCTATTATTTAATTTAATCCACAAAAAGTCTTATGAGATAGGCAATAAAATTTATCCACTTTGGCTGGGCATGGTGGCTCATGCTTGTAATCCTGGCACTTTGGGAGGCCAAGGTGGGAGGATCGCTTGAAGCCAGGAGTTCAAGTCCAGCCTAGGCAACATAGTGAGACCCTGTCCCTACAACAAATTAAAATATTAGCCACGTGTGGCAGTGTGTGCCTGTGGCCCCAGCTACTTGAGAGGCTAAGGCAGGAGGATGGCTTGAGCCTGGGAGGCCAAGGCTGCAGTGAGTTGTGATTGCACCACTGCACTCCAGCCTGGGCAACAGAGTGAGACCCTGTCTCAAAAAAAAAAAAAATTACGCATCTTTATATATTATGCACATAGCAGCAGTCAATAAATATAAGTACAATAACAATAATAATAAATTACATGCTTTTTTTTTTATATTTAGGGAGCTAAGCTAAGCACCTTTACATTATTTCATTTATTCCTCCTAATCCTGTGAGGTAGAGAAGATTATCCCTGTGATCCATACAAGGAAAATAAGATAGACAGAGGTTAAATAATGAACGTACCTAAAGCCAATGAAGTACTAAAAGGCTGGGGGCTGAGATTTGAAACATACAAATACACAGGATAATGCAAAAGCTGTTTGCAGTTAAAGCAGCAGGAAAGCTTTATTCTTCTTTTTAGTAAGAGAAAGATAATTTTGTTTCCATTTCCATTGGATTCATAAATACATAATGGCAAAAATACCATGCAGTTCAACATTTTATGTTGCAGGGAGCTACTCTATGTCATAAAGCGACCTATTGTAAAGTAAATCATATTTTCCCATAGGAGCAATGTTGTAATAAAGGGCCTTGTTCTTGGCTGAGAATTTCACATCCAATAAATCAAACCGATGACCAACAATATGGTGGAAAAGCAGAACCAAACAATAAAATTACACTTCAAAGTCCAAGGATTTCAAAATTCAAAGGGACCTCAGAGACGATAGAGTAAGTAGCTTTAAAACTTTTCTAAAGCGGAGAAATCTCTTCTTCAGCAAAATCTTATTAGTCCATATATAAAACAGCTGAAAAAGAGGTCACAGCATTTGTACAAGAAGGGAAATTTTATATATATGTATGTTTGTGATGCCTTGGGAACCTCTTAGGGAATCCAATAAAATGGTGATGAGGAAGAATTGCGGGGACTGTGGCCAGGTGTGAAGGGATCCTTACATGTCACTCTACTCCCTTAAATGGTTGAATTTTTTTTTTTTTTTTTTTTTTTTTTTTTTGAGATGAGGTCTCGCTCTGTCGCCAGGCTGGAGTGCAGTGGTGTGATCTCGGTTCACTGCAACCTCTGCCTTTTGGGTTCAAGCGATTCTCCTGCCTCAGCCTCCTCAGTAGCTGGGACTACAGACGCGTGCCACCATGTCCGGCTAATTTTTCTATTTTTAGTAGAGATGGGGTTTCACCATGTTGGCCAGGATGGTCTCGATTTCTTTACCTCGTGATCTGCCCACCTTGGCCTCCCAAGGTGCTGGGATTACAGGTGTGAACCACTGCACCTGGCCTTTTTATTTTTTATTTTTTTGAGACAGCCTTTTTGTTTTTTATTTTTTATTTTTTTATTTTTATTTTTTACTTTATTTTATTTTTTATTTTTTTATTTTTTTGAGATAGCCTTTTTATTTTTTATTTTATTATTTTATTTTTTTGAGACATGGCTCACTGCAGCCTCGATCTCCCTGGCTGAACCCATCCTCACACCTTAGCTTCCCAAGTAGCTGGGACTACAGACATGAACCACCATGCCCGGCTAATTTTTGTATTTTTTGTAAAGACGGGATTTTGCCATATTGCACAGGCTGGTCTCCAACTCCTGGGCTCAAGCGATCCTTCTGCCTCAGCCTCCTGGGATCACACCTGGAATCCCAGGTGTGAGCCACCGAGTGTGGCCCCAGATGAAATTAATTTGACTAATATATTTTATTTAATGGAATGCATCCAATATACCATCATTTTTAACATGTAATCAATATAAAATTATTACTGAGATAGTTTACATTGTTTTCATACTAAATCACTGAGACCATTGGTGTGCGTTACTCATAAGGGCACATCTCAATTCAGGCCAGCCTCATTTCAAGTGCTCATGAGCACTGTGGCCGGTGGCTACAGTGCAGGTGTGCAACACGCTGGGTGTAGTGCCTGCATTTCAGTGCACACTTAGTGAATGCTAGCTGTCTAAATTTTCTCCCTTTGCTCATGCTGTTACACCTCCTCCTCCTTCTCTGTTGAAGTCTTGCTCATACCTTGAGATTTGGCCAATTGGCCACATCCCCAAAGCCTTCTCCACACATCGCGTCAGAACAGATCCCCTTCTCCTTTTTCTGGTTCCCCAATGCCTATATCTATTGTAGGTATTTTGTCTACCTTCATAGAATTTAAGCTCCTGAAGAGTTGTAACCCATTTTTGGTTCTTTATACCCTGGGGCCTAACTCAATGCCCTGCCTGTGGGAGGGGCCGAGTATCTGTCATGTGGATGCATAGAGGGACGGGAGAATCGCATGCAAGGTCATTGGCTTGGGTGGCAGGGCGGTTGTGGGTTGCTTGTTTGTTTCTCTTTTTGTTATTTAATTTTTACATACTGGCGGGCAGAGCCAGCTCCCTCTTTCCCTCTTCCAACTTCCTCTCAAGGTCACTTCCCCAAGCTGGGCCTTGCCACAGAAAAGTCATGATAAGAAAAGCAAATGTCTTCGTTAAACAGCGGCCCCGAGGGAAATCACGAAATGTAAGCGGGGCACCCAAAGGCACAAACAACACCTCTCACGTGCTCTCTTACTCAGATGTTCTAAACCTTTGTGAAGCGGAAAGAGAAACTGCCCAACCTCCATTTCTCACAGGGATTTGAGCCCGGGAGAAAGAAGGCCCAGGAGATGAGGGTGCAGGAGAAAGGCGCACGTTCTCCGTGAGGTTCTCTCCGTGGAGCAGCCTGTCTGTTCAGGGTGGGCTGGGGGGTCACCGGCACAGGAGGGACCACGTCACAGGGCAGCTGGGGGTTCCGGAGCAGGGCCGCTGTGTCCGTGCCTCACATTGTTTTATCGCTGCTCTTTATTCCAATTCTCAGTGTCTGTTTTCCTCCTGGTTTCTGCCCCTGAGAGTGAAGTTGGGGGCAGGGAGGGACACTGAGGCATTTTTAAACCCAGGGCTCATCTTTCACCTTTTGTCAAAGCTCTGCGTCAAGTTTGGTGGGCCCCAGCCCTAGTGCATCCCTGTCTCCTGTAACTTTAAGGAACTGCGGAGTTGCTGCGTTTGATGTGTCTTAACTTTTAACACAAAGCACACCAGGGCTGGTTAATGATCATGAACTGTCATGGCAGCCACTCTGCAAAGGTGACATTGATGGATGGGGCCTGCAGCTTGGAGGGAGGCGGGTGGGTGCAGGGGCAGAAGGTTTATTTAAGCCAAGGCTGATAATAGAGGGGCCTTGTGAGTCACTGACCAGCAGGACTTTAATGGGATAAAGAGACGGGGAGAGTCCCTGTTCCGCACTGCCCCCTGAAGGGGTACTTCTCATTCCCCTCATCTTGTCTACCAAATAAAAGCATTCCTTGAAGGTTCAGATCTATTTAAAATCTTCTGCTAAGAGGAGGGAAAAAAGCCCACCTCTGTAATCAACCTTGTCATCTTTCTTCGTTTGGCCTCATTTATTTAGAAGTTCATGTTTACCTTACTTAGCCATTTGAAAAAGGCATTCTTAAAGACATTGTGTAGGGATGGTCTAAGTAAGAATGAATTCAATCTTCCAAACAGCCATAATCCCCTTGGGATTACCAATGAAATGTGAATAGGAGTGCAATTGGGGTTCCTTAAGTGATTGTATCTGGGAAAATAAAATCCACTTCAAAAAAAAAAAAAAAATTCAAGCTGAATGTGGTGGCTCACACTTATAATCCAAACACTTTGGGAGGCTGAAGTGGGAGGATCACTTGAGCCCAGCAGTTGGAGACCAGACTGGGCAATATAGTGAGAACTTGTCTCTACAAAAAACTATCCAGGATTAGTGACACATGGCTGTAGTCCTATCTTCTTGGGAGACTGAGGCAGGAGGATTCCTGGAGCCCAGGGGTTCGAGGCTGCCGTAAGCTATGACTGTGCCACAGCATTCCAGCCTATGCAAAGAGGAAAAAAAAATTTGATTTCCATTTTGCTCTGAATTTGTTGATCATCACTCCATGCAGTGCCACAACTTGGGAAGCATCTGTCTCTCTTTAGGTAAATATCACGATGTCACTCTCATTTGTAAACACTGCCTGTGGTACTGTCAGACAAGCTTTTCATCATGCACTCAGGGTTAGAAGCTAAAGCTTCTTTCTCACCTTAGATATAGCTGTGCCACATAAGTTTCATAAAAGTAAACTTTTGGTTAGCCGGGTATGGGGGCACGTGCCTGTAATCCCAGCTACTTGGGAGGCTGAGGCAGGAGAATTGCTTGAACCCAGGAGTGAGACTCTGTCTCAAACAAACAAACAAACAAAAAAGCTCTCAGGAAAATGGCCTGAACACAGATCCCTCCTTTGGATGGAGATGCCAAATTCGGATCTCCAGGGGACCTCTAATTTCTGAGGGTGGAGGCAGCAAGGCACACTATTGGAGTTCCCTGATAATTTTGTGGGCATGAAGGCTGATGGCCACTGGAGACGTCTAGTTGCCTCTTTGCTTACTAAATTCAGCAGCTGATGGCCCCTACTTATTGCTGGACAGCATAAACATCAGGTTCTGGTAAATAAACTAAGGCTGTCATGCAACTGCCCAACATGCACTTAAGCTGTGACTGACAGTTTGCTGGGGGCGGACTTAGAGTCTAGGGCCGAAGCTTTTGGGTGCAGAGGCTCCAAGGTTCCAAGATAAACAAATCTGTCGGTGAGAGTGACCAGAGTGTTAGGTCAGTCCAAGGGTCACTTATAGGTCATCCTGCTGGGAGCTTGGTCTCTGCTTTGTGTTTATGCTGGGGAGAAAAGCAGGAGGGGCCAGAGGGTTGGGTCTCCGCTGGGAAAACATCCCTGGCCTGCTTATCAGAGCCTCTGGAAGTGGATTGGCATCCCCCCTGCTCCCAGTAATCCAGTAAAGGGTATGGGTGCAGGCTAGTATTTTTTACAGGAGTTGATGAATAAGTTATTTTGGAAATATAGATTGCAAGATGTGTGAGGCCAGCTCACCTGGGCTGCAGAATGAAGCAAGGGACTTCCAGGGCCTACAGTGAGGTAATAGGTCACTGTGGGGAACGGGTGGCAGTTAGCATTGGGAACGACAATTGAAGAGATGGGAAACTTTCCCTGTCCCGCTCCCTCTTCTGGATCTTACCCATTTTCCTGGAAAATCTTTTGCTGGGTTTACATTCCGTACCAGCTAGGGGCTTTTTTAGAGAGTGGTCCTAATCTTGCCTTTTTCTTGTGCTTGGCTCTCTAAGATTGATAGAGAGGCGAAAGCAAGGGTATGTTTTATGGCCTCCTTAGCTGACTTTTAGCAAAATAAAGATTGTCCTCCCCTGTGGACCCCTTGGCTTAGCCATCTCCCAATTCTCTCTCATTTGAGGACAGTGTGGGACAGAAAAAAGATGCAACATCAAAAGAAGAGCTGGGCCAGGCATGGTGTCTCATGCCTGTAATCCCAGCACTTTGGGAGGCCAAGGCGGGCGGATCACAAGGCCAAGAGATTGAGACCATTCTGGCCAACATGGTGAAACCCCATCTCTATTAAAAATACAAAAATTAGCTGGGCATGGTGGTGCGCACCTATAGTCCCAGCTACTTGGAAGGCTGAGGCAGGAGAATTGCTTGAACCTGGGAGGTGGAGGTTGCAGTGAGCTGAGATTATGCCACTGCACTCCAACCTGGACGACAGAGTGAGACTCCATTTCAAAAATAAAAAAAAAATAAAAAGAAAGAAAGAAAGAAAAAAGCTGATGGCATTTAAAATTTCAATATTGCAGATGAAAAAGACTTTTTAATCCAAAATTCAGTTGCTTGCTATGGAAAATAGCCCAATTTAATAAAATGTCTAAAGGAGCTAATGTCTTCAGATAAACCAGAAGCTGGAAGTACTCACAAACAAGCCCTTGGGGATATTGGTAGGCCACATTGAAATAAACCCAGTTTACAAAATATATAATACGTTAAACATGCATTTAAAGGTATGTGTAAAGATGCATTAATGGGCTGGGTGCAGTGGCTCACGCCTGTAATTCCAGCACTTTGGGAGGCCGAGGCAGGTGGATCACAAGGTCAGGAGATCGAGACTATCCTGGCTAACACAGTGAAACCCCGTCTCTACTAAAAATACAAAAAATTAGCCAGGCGTGGTGGCATGCGCTGTAGTCCCAGCTACTTGGGAGGTTGAGGCAGGAGAATCGCTTGAATCCAGGAGGCGGAGGTTGCAGTGAGCCGAGATCGTGCCGCTGCACTCCAGCCTGGGCGACAGAGTGAAACTCCGTCTCAAAAAAAAAAAAAAAAAAGATGCATTAATGATATATGTAAAGATACATATAAAGATATGATTAAAAGAATTGAAATTATACTGAGGGGGTGGTGGCATGCACCTGTAGTCCCAGCTACTTGGGAGGATAGCTTGAGACCACAGTAACGTGAAGCTGTAGTGCACTATGATCACACCTGTGAATAGCCACTGCACTTTGGCCTGGGCAATACAGCAAGACCTGATTTCTAAAAAAAATTAAATAAATTTAAAACAAAGAAAGTTGAAATCATACTAAGTGTCTATGACCACAGTGGAATCAAACTAGGAATCTATACCAGAAAGGTTAACAGGAGAATCTCCAAACACTTGGAAACTAAACATAAAGAGGAAAGTCTTTTTTTGGAAGTGTCAAGGGAAATTTAAAAACATATTGAACTGAGTGAAAATGAAAATAAAACATACCAAGATTTGTGGGATACAGCTAAGGCAGTGCTGAGAAGAAAATTTATAGCATTAAAGGCTTACACTAGAAAAGAGGGAAAAAACCTATGCCAATCAGAGGGAAGGAAGCAATAAAGATAAAAGCAGAAATCAGTGAAATTGAAAACAGAAAAACAATTAAGAAAATCAATGAAATAATGATTGGTCTTTAAAAAGATCAATAAAATTGACAAACCTCTAGGAGAGACAAAGCAAGGAAGAAAAAAGACACAAATTACAACTGTCAGAACTGAAACAGGGGCTTTCACTATGTATCTTGAGAACATCAAAAGGACAATAAGGGAATACTGCAAACAACTCTACATCCATAAATTTAGATCTGAGATGACTTAGATAAAATGTACCGATTCCTCAAAAAACACAAACTACAGGCCGGGCATGGTGGCTCACACCTCTAATCCCAGCACTTTGGGAGGCCGAGGCGGGTGGATGACAAGGTCAAGAGATGGAGACCATCCTGGCCAACATGGTGAAACCCTGTCTCTATTAAAAATACAGAAATTAGCTGGGCGTGGTGGCATGTGCCTGTAGTCCCAGCTGTTTGGGAGGCTGAGGCAGGAGAATTGCTGGAACCCGGGAGGCGGAAGTTGCAGTGAACCAAGATCACACCACTACACTCCAACCTGGAGACAGAGCGAGACTCTGTCTCAGAACACACACACACACACTACCTCAACTCATCTAATTTGGAATAGATAATTTCACTACCTCTATAGTTATTAAGGACATTTAATTCATAATGAACCCCCCCTGCACACACACACACATACACACACACACACACAAGTCTTGAGACCTAAATAGTTTTGCCAGAGCATTCTATCAAATGTTTAAACAAGAATTAGGCTGGGTGTGGAGGCTCACACCTATAATGCTAGCACTTTGGGAGGCCAAGGTGGGAGGATTGCTTGAGCCCAGGAGTTCAAGAGCAGCCTGGGCAACATAGGGAGACCCTCATCTCTACAAAAAGGAAAAAAAAAAGGAAAATTAGCCAGATGTGGTGACACACACCTGTGGTCTCAGCTACTTGGGAGGCTGAGGTGGCAGGATTACTTGAGCCTGTGAGGTCGAGGCTGCAATGAGACATGATTGTGCCACTGCACTCTAGCCTGGGCAACAGAGTGAGACCCTGTCACACACACACAAACTAAAAAAAGAAAAGAAAAAAGAAGTAACACCAATTCCACACAATATTTTTTCCAGAAAACAGAAGAGGGAACACTTCGCAATTCATTTTATGAAGCTACTATAATCTTGATAACAAAACCAGAAAAAGACTGACAAAAAGGAAAACTATGTAACAATATTACTTGTGAATATGAATTCAAAAATCCTATTTTTTTTTTTTCTTTTTGAGAGAGGGTCTTGCTCTGTCAACCAGGCTGGAGCGCAGTGGCACTATCATAGGTCACTGCAACCTCGATCTCCCAGGCCCAAGTAACCCTCCCACCTCAGCATCCCGAGCTGCTGGGACTACAGGTGCAGGCCATCACACTTGGCTAATTTTTGTATTGTTTGTAGAGACGGGGTTTCGCCATGTTGCCCAGGCTGTTCTCAAACTCCTAGATGCAAGTGATCCTCCTGCCTTGGTCTCACAAAGTGCTGGGATTACAGGCATGAACCACCGCACCTGGCCTCAAAAATTGTTGATAAAATAATAGCTAATAGAATTCAGCAATATATGAAAATAATTAAACACCAAGACCAAGTGGTATTTATTGTAGGAGGCAAGACTGGTTCAAACTTCGTAAAATGAACCAATCAGTGTAATCCACCATATTAACAGGCCAGAGAAGAAAAATAACTTGATTATATTAACCCATTTATCATTAAATGCATTTGGCACATTCTGTACCTATTCCTGATAAAAACTTTCAGAGAAATAGGAAATAGATGAGAAATTCCTCAATTTGATAAAGAACATCTATAAAATATCCACCACTAACATTATACGTGACAATCAAAGATTGACACCAGGGAGAAGGTAAGGATGTGTGCTGTCACTACTCACATTCAAAATAGTTCTGGAAGTTCTACTCAGTGCAACAGGACAGGTGAAGGAAATAAAAGACATACAGGTTAAAAAGGAAGAATAGAAACTGTCTTTATTTGCAGGTAACGTAATTGTCTACATAGAAAATCCCAAGGAATTAAAAAACAAAACAAAAACCTCTAGAACTAAAACGAATTAGTTCAGCAAAGTCGTGGGATACAGGATAGACACATGAAAATCAATTGTATTTTTATATACTAGCAATGGACACAACAACAACAAAATACTACACCATTAATAATCGCTCAAAAAAAGAGACAAATAGGCCGGACGCTGTGGCTCACGCCTGTAATCCCAGCACTTTGGGAGGCCAAGATGGGTGGATCACAAGGTCAGGAGTTTGAGACCAGCCTGGCCAACATAGTGAAACCCCGTCTCACGTGGTGTGCACCTGTAGTCCCAGTTACGCAGGAGGCTGAGGCAGAGGTTGCAGTGAGCCAAGATCGTGCCACTGCACTCCAGCCTGGGCAACAGAGCGAGACTCTGTCTCAAAAAAAAAAAAAAGAGAGAGAGAGAAATATTTAGGAAGGCTGACTAAACATGTGTAGGATTTGTATATTGACACAGCTACAAAATGCTAACGAGGGAAATTAGACAATATCTAAATAAATGGAGAGAAATACCACACTCATGCACTGGAAGACTCATTTATAGTAAATGTCAATTTTCCCCAAATTGAAGTACAGGGATTTTGTTTGTTTGTTTTTTCTGAGATGGAGTCTTGCTCTGTCACCCAGGCTGGAGTGCATGGCACGATCTCAGCTCATTGCAACCTCCGCCTCCTGGGTTCAAGTGATTCTCCTGCCTCAGTCTCCCAAGTAGTTGGGACTACAGACCCGTGCCACCATGCCGGGTTAATTTTTTGTATTTTTAGTAGAGACGGAGTTTCACTGTGTTAGCCAGGATGGTCTCAATCTCCTGATCTCATGATCTGCCTGCCTTGGCCTCCCAAAGTGCTGGGATTACAGGCGTGAGCCACTGTGCCTGGCCTGAAGTACAGCTTTAATGTAATTCCTGTCAAAATTCCAGCAGGATTTTGATTATTTTAAAACTTATATGGAAAGACAAAGGACCTAGAATAGTTAAAACAATTTTGAAAAAGAATAAAGTGGGAAGAATCAACCTACCTGATTTTAATTTTGTTTTTTATTTAAAAAAAAATAAATTAAGTCAGACATGGTAGCTCATGCCTGTAATCCCAACATTTTGGGAGGCTGAGGCTGGTGGATCCCTTGAGATCAGGAGTTCGAGACCAGCCTGGCCAACGTGGTGAAACCCTATCTCTACTAAAAATACAAAAATTAGCCAGGCGTGATGGCATGCACCTATAATCCCAGCTACTAAGAAGGCTGAGGTAGGAGAATCACTTGAATCCCGGAGATGGAGGTTGCAGCGAGCCAAGATTGTGCCACTACACTCCAACCTGGGCAACAGAGCAAGACTCTGTCTCAAAAAATAAAAAATAAAAAGTAAAAATAAAAAGAGAAAAAAAGAGAGATGAGGTCTTGCTATATTGCCTAGGCTGGTTTTGAACTCCTGGGCTCAAGTGATCCTCTAGACTCAGTCTCCCAAAGTGCTAGGATTACAGGTGTGAGCCACTGTGCTGGGATCAACCTACCTGATCTTAGGACTTAATATACATAGTAATCAACATTGTGTAGTATTGGTAGAGACATACGTACATAGATCAATGGAACAGAGAACACAAATAGACTCATACAAATATACAAAACTAATTTTTAACAAACGTACAAAAGCAATTCAACAAAAGATAGCCTTTTATAAACAGTGCTGGAGCAATTAGATATCCATAGGCAAAAAACAAAACAAAAGAAAACAAAAAGAACCTCAAGTCTCACACCTGGTATAAAAGTTAAATCAAAATTATAGGAAAAAATAAAAATAAAAGTTGTAGAAAAAATTTAAAAAAATTTTTTCAGATATATCAGGAATTGTAGTCAAGTACCTTTAAATTATGAGCTTGCATATATTTTAGGTAGTTGCTCAAATTAATATTTAACACATCTGTTTTATTTACATACACATGTTTATTTGTTTACACATCTGTTTTATTTATCCAGTATTCTGGAATGAACTACAGTATAAAATAACCTATACTTTTTTTTTTTGGAGACAGAGTTTCCCTCTTGTTGCCCAGGCTGGAGTGCAATGGGGCAATCTCGGCTTACCGCAACCTCAGCCTCACAGGTTCAAGTGATTTTCCTGCCTCAGCCTCCCGAGTAACTGGGATTATAGGCATGTGCCACCATGCCTGGCTAATTTTTTAATTTTTAGTAGAGACGGGTTTTCTCCACGTTGGTCAGGCTAGTTTCAAACTCCTGACCTCAGGTGATCCACCTGCCTTGGCCTCTCAAAGTGCTGGGATTACAGGTGTGAGCCATCACGCCTGGCCAACCTACACTTTTACTCTCACCAAAACTCTATGTGTATCTGTCCCATTTGTTCTGCCATAAAACTTCTCATCCACTCCCTCAATCAGTGATTCATTCATTCAAACATGTTTGGTGTGCAAAGGATGAGTGACGCTCAGTGCCATCTTGGTGTCACACCATTAAGCCAGACCTTACTATCTGTATTTGTGGCTCTCAGATATTGTATAAGTGACATGCTGAAGTCTGATTTAGATTCTTTTGTGAAAGCCACTTTCAGAGTGTCAGTTTTTGGGCTTTTGAAAAGCCTTCTTCGGAATTTGCAACCCAAAGAAGGTACAAAAGACTTTCTGTTTCTCCCAAGATGTCGCTCATTAGATCAATGAACTTTTCAAACAACATGGAAAGTGAAGAAGCCATTTCTTTTCTTCTTTAGGGTTTTGTAGACCAAATACATTAGTTAATTTTAAAAATATGACTAAAAGTGTAAAGGATAGATGGAAATTTTGTTTTTCTCTCAATTCTCCTATCAGACCCTGGCAGAAATGGGTCTGCCAACATTTGATCCCAAGAATTCTTAACCAGAAGTCCCTGGGTAAGTCTGGGCACTGGCTGAAACAGCATACAGTATTTTGGAATGTGTACATTCTTCTGGAGAGGGAATCCACAGCTTTCAAGGATTCCCTTGAAAGGATCTGTGACCCAGAAAATGTAAGAATACCTGTTTTAATAACTGAAGGATCCAGAGATGTAGAAAGAACTAGAAATATGTGGGAAGAGCCTATCCATGGCCTGATGATGGAGCTGGCTTTCATCTCTACCCTTCCTACTGGTTTAAGGGCTGACTCAAACACCTCCTCCCTGTGAAGCTTTCTCTAATCAGCTCACCTCCTCTCAGCCAGAAGCCATCTCTTCTCTGAGCTTCCAGAGTCTTTTCTTGCTCTTCTTTTAAGATACTTACAGGCCAGATGTAGTGACTCACACCTGTAATCCCAGCACTTTGGGAGGCCAAGGTAGGAGGATCACTTGAGGCCAGGAGTTTGAGACCAGCTTGGACAACATAGGGAGACCCCCATCTCTACAAAATAAATAGATAGATAAATAAATAAATAAATAAATAAATAAATAACACACCACTTTCTATCACATGTGAATCTAGATATTGCCTCTATTTGCTGCTCCTGTACCATTATGGATTTGTTCTAAGTGGATAATCTAGAAATATTTGCTGGGCGAGTGATGGTCCTTACAAGTTTGCTGGCAGCCCTTTAGCATTGGTCTGGAAATAAGAATGGTTGGTTCTTTTGCTTTTCAACAGAAAATGTAAGGCGTTGGGCATTGGCTGGCATTTTACATGATGTGAACTGCCCAGTGGGGAAGGTAGTCAGTCCTTCTGCAGGGACTGAATACCTGCTCAGTGAGAAATTGTAAGCAATCATTGCATCTTCTTCTTCTTCTTTTTTTCCTTGAGACGGAGTCTCGCTCTGTTGCCCAGGCTGGAGGGCAGTGGCACTATCTCGGCTCACTGCAAACTCCGCCTCCCGGGTTCATGCCATTCTCCTGCCTCAGCTTCCTAGTAGCTGGGACTACAGGTGCTGCCACCACGCCTTGCATCTTCTAAATCCAGCTCAGCTGTGGCATTGTAAATAGCACTCTGCCTTGCCCCAGTTGTCTTATTTGTGAAATACTTAGAAAAACTCCACCAACCTCCTGACTTCACCTTTTCTTTAAGGTAAATCTATTCTTTTAAGGGAGGGTGGGGGTGGAGAGAGGGACTCAAGTATTCCTTGTTCCAGTGGAATTTGTCCCAACCTCCCACAGCATTGCCTCCAGCCCGTGTCTTGCATTCTTGGCTTTTGAAGAGGAGGGGCAACCCCCTTCTTATCTGGGATTGCCTGCTTAAACAAACTCAGTGGTGTGGAGGTATTGTCCTTTGGAAACTTGGCCTGGGACACTTTACCAAGTGTCTGCAAACATTTAGACATGGAAAACTACCCACTGTTAACCCAGAGCCCATTGTCTCTGCTCAGGGCTGCTCTTCTCTGAAAGTGGCTTGTAGTTGGGGGTGGAGGTGGTGAGAGTCTGCCCAAGGGAATCCCTCAGTTGGGGCTCTGGGCTGGGGAATTGTGCTGCTGTTTGTTTAAACAACCTGAGTGTAATTGGATTGTTTGAGATGCCCAAGATGTTTGGGAAAGTGGGGGAAGGGACGCAGCTTGCTGGGGGAGAGAGTCACCAGCAGGGACTTTGACGGGTGGCAGGGTGGGTGGTTGTCAGCCCCCAGATTGCAAAGCCAGTGGGAAGGGTGGCCCTTCCGGCTTGTCCGTGGGCACATCAGGAGCTGGGTCAATAGGTCAGGCCACATAGTCTATAAAATATTAAAGCTAGTACTCGAGGGGTGGATCAGCATATGAGGAATATTTAACTTAAAATCAATTATCCCTTTTTAACTATAACAATCTAAGGATAGCACAAATGCACAGTTACATGTTTGCTTGTTTTTTATGTCTTATTTTTAAAAATCCCACCAAAATAGTTGTAATGGCCAACTCAGGTTTCACCAGTAAGAATGCTGGGTAGGAATATTCTTAAGGAGTTGCTACATCGTTCTTTCGGACAGAACAGGGGCTATCAGGGAGTATTTGACAGGCCTACGGGAAAAATAAGTCTGGGCTTTATTGTAGAGATCATGCCCTTCCATTTGACCTAGGGAAAAGGGCAAAGAGTGTTAAAAAATGAGAAGAATTTGGGAATAATAGAAGGAATCTTTGCAATGCTGGGCCTGGCCAGCACCGCCCTGTGAGATCAGACCTCACGTGAACCACGTTCTCACGTCGTCACCTGAGGCATGCAAGTAGACTCCACAAACCAGGTGTGAATACTTATTAGAGACGCTTACCACGTAAGAAAGAATTAGAAAAGGTAAGGGGCTCCTATTACGTGGCAGGCTCCCAAATATGTAATTTTACTGAATCACTGCTGGAACCTGTGACAGAGGTCAGTAGAAAAATAGACTGTGGCTCAGAAGGGTGAAATGAACTTGCCCAGACCACAAAGAGGGAAATGGTTCAATCCGGATTTGCATTAAGATCCTTCTGTTTTCAAACCCTTTCCCTTTCCAGTACACTCTACTCAAACTACTCCCTCCCCGCAAAAAACGAATGAAAATGCAGAATTAATCACTGGGCAGGTTCAAAAACAAATAACCCTCTTTTGACATGCCAGTAGCATATCACACATATAGGCCTTCAGCTAAATAAACAATCAATTAGGGAAAGGATAGAAATGTTAATATTGGTAAAACCTACTGATCTTCTGATTGGGAATACATTTTAGATTATTTGAGAATGGAATGCTTGTCATCTTCATTTTAAGATGGCTATCAGCTTTTGAGGTTAGCCCTTAGTTACAATAAAGTTATAGTCACGTATCTTGTAACATTTAGTGGAACAATACCTAATACCGGACACGGTACATTTACCCTTTCACCTTTTTTTTTTTTTTTTTTTTTTTTTTTTTTTTTTTTTTTTTTTTGAGAGTTTCACTCTGTGGCCCAGACTGCCAGACTGGAGTACAGTGGCATGATCTCGGCTCACTGCAACCTTTCACTCTTAACATCATTATCTCTATAACAGAAAACTAGCTTTGTAAAGGCACTGTCTTTTTTTGCTTTTTTTTTTTTTTTTTTGAGACAGAGTCTTCCTTTGTCACCCAGGCTAGAGTGCAGTGGTGCACTAATAGCTCACTGCAGCCTTAAACTCCTGGGCTCAAGCAATCCTCCTGCCTTAGCCTCCTGAGTAGCTGGGACTACAGGTGCACGCCACCATGCCCACCTCAATTAAAAACAACTTTTTTAAAAAGTTTATTTGTTTTCACTGTGTTACCGAGGCTCATCTTGAACTCCTGGCCTCAGGCGATCCTCCCATTTCAGCCTCCCAAAGTGGGATCATAGGTGTGAATCACCTGCCCAGCCAGATTTGTAAAGTTTAAAAGATTCATAACAGTATTTTGACAAATACTTCAGAATATTGTTTTCAGAGAAAAGGGCTTTCTGTACTTCCCAAGCAGCTCAGTTTTGCACAGGCTCCAAGCTGCAGCTACTTCTGTTGCTTGGCTGGTGGGTGTCATTTCATGGGCACAGAGAACCACTGTCCAAGCAGTGGTGTAACGGCGCAGAACAATCACTTTCTGTGCCATTTTGCAACTCCATTCTCCTAGGCTCTGAGGGCTTTTTAAGGTAAGAGCCAAGGGGCTTTTCAAAATCACACGTGACCACACTTGTTTGGTGGGAGCTGGTAGCTTCTTCTAGCACTCCAGGTCTTTGACACCAGAAGGCTGCCTGGCTGCAAATACTTACAAATTGAAGATGTTGGCCGGGCACGGTGGCTCACGCCTGTAATCCCAGCACTTTGGGAGGCTGAGGCGGGTGGATCATGAGGTCAGGAGTTAGAGAACAATCCGGCCAACAAGTGAAACCCCGTCTCTACTAAAAATACAAAAATTAGCCAGGCATAGTGGCAGGTGCCTGTAGTGGCAGCTACTGGGGAGGCTGAGGCAGGAGAATCACTTGAACCTGGGAGGCAGAGGTTGCAGTGAGCTGAGATTGCACCACTGCAGTCCAGCCTGGGCGACAGAGCTAGACTCTGTCTCAGGGAAAAAAAAAAAAAGGAAAAAAAATTGAAGGTGTCAGCTAAGTAAAGGGAATACTTACATGGAGGAAAGGAAGCACAGTGAGGCTAGTGGTGCAGCACTGGAGGGTCAGACAGTGTCTTTTTATCCTTGGCAGTTTGCAGAGGATGCAGCAGGTGAGTCCTGTGTACGTCAGAGGAACTTTGACGCTGCACAGCTGCCACTCGGGGGGACATTACTGGCCTCAATCACATCATGGAGACCACGTGGATGCTGGGAATGCACTTCCCATTGGCCGAGCTGAGGACAGGAACAGGCCGTGGGTGAGCCAGGCTTTCCATTTCTCTTCCCGCCATGAGAATTTTATGCCAGTCAATTTTAATATGATAATTTGTTTTGCATTTTGCTATTCTCACTAAGATAGGCATGGATTGCAAAAGGTTGGGAAGTTTGTTCTTTGATTCGATTCTTTGATTGGATGGATAGGATTCTTCCATCTCTTTAAGAATGCCACCTCCTACTCCAACCCCAATCCTGGCTTCCCAGATTCCAAACTCCCAACACTTGAAAGGCCCAAACCTTGTTAGGTTTGATGATAGCAATTTACAATTAACAAATATGTTGGTAATGAGTGTTCTTTTCTGTAGGTTTGTTTGAAAGTGAAAACAATGTGGCTAGTCATAAAAGTGTCTCTTTGTTTTAGGCTGGATGGCTCGTGTTCAGAGGAGGGACAGCGCTTGTTGGAGAGAATGAGATTTAGTGTGATGTGTATAAAAGTGTTTCATAGCTAAAGACCAAACAGAGACTGGTGTCTCCTGCTCAGGAAGAATAATCACCATGCTAATGGATTCAAATTCTGTTACATAGAATAATCACAGGTTCAAATAAGACTCTACCTGCTTTATAATTATCAGTATGTGAAAATACACTGAATCAAGGCTGAGTGTAGTGACTCATGCCTGTAATCCCAGCACTTTGGGAGGCTGAGGCGGGAGGATCACTTGAGGGCAGGAGTTCAAGACCAGCCTGGCCAATCTGGTGAAACCCCGTCTCTACTAAAAATATAAAAATTAAGTGGGTGTGGTGGGAGGCACCTGTAATCCCAGCTACTGGGGAGGCTGAGGCAAGAGAATCGCTTGAGCCCAGGAGGTGGAGGTTGCAGTGAGTCAAGATTGCACCACTGCACTCCAGCCTGGGTGACATAGTCTCTGTCTCAAAAAAAAAAAAAAAAAAAATATATATATATACACACACACACACGAATCAAGATGACTCTTAGATATTTGCTTAGAGCCACTGGGTTGATGGGTAGATGGTGATGCTAGTTCTCAAGGAAAGGACTTGGACAAGTTTATTTGTCACATTTATTTCCTGTTTTGATTATTTCCAAAATGATCAAGACAGGAAATAGGGAGAACAGGTTGGGTGTGTACGGATGTGTACTGAATTCAGTGCTTAAATTCACACGCTCTGAAGTCAGAGTTCAAGCGTCCAAATCCCAGTTTCACCACTTACTACTTGGGTGATCTTGGGCAAGTGGGTTTATTTCTCTGTGTTTTGGGATCCTAATGTAGAAAATAGATATAGGCCGGGAGCAGTGGCTTATGCCTGTAATCCCAGCACTTTGGGAGGCCAAGGCAGGTGGATCACTTGAGCTCAGGAGTTTGAGACCAGCCTGGCCAATGTGGTGAAACCCCCTCTCTACTAAAATACAAAAATTATCCAGGTATGGTGGCGTGAGCCTGTAGACCCAGCTATTTGGGAGGCTGAGGCAGGAGAATTGCTTGAACCCTGGAGGCAGAGGTTGTAGTGAGCTGGGCCACTGCACTCCAGCCTGGGCAACAGAGTGAGACTCTGTCTCAAAAAAAAAAAAAAAAGGTATAATTATAGGGTTAAATAAGACCATACATTTGTAAACTCATGTGCTGAGCACACCGTAGAAGCTCAATATGTGAAGATCATTTGTATTAGTAGTAGTGGTAGTAGCAGTAATACTTCTCCTGGGAATAGCACAGGGGCAGTCTAAAGAAGCAATGGTGGGTGTGTCATGATGGGCAAACAGTAGGAAGAAACGCCTGTGTTGGTACCATTTCCCAAACTGTGAAAACAGAGCCAAGAAAGCTTTGATTGACTTTGAGCCTCCCGGAAGCCTCAAGGCAGGCTCTTGCAGGGAAGAGGTCATTGTGGCATCTTGGATAAAAACAGTGGGCTGGGAAGGAATGAGACCAGGGATTGAATCCTGGAACTGTGGCTTACCAGCTCTGAAACTTGGATCAAATTCTTTGAGCTTAATGTCTTCGTTTGTAAATTGTGGATTAAAAATACCTAAATGACAGGGTTGATAGTGTTCTTATGTAAAAGTGTCCCACTTGGATGGATATGCAGGAAATGTTTGTTTTCCAAATAGCATCTGACTTCTTACTGAATAATGAATCCTTGAAGGCATACAGTCCTCCGAGCTGGAGGCCAGGAGTAGCTTTTGAAATCACCCAGGAAGGAGCAGCTCTGAGCAGCTGCAGGTCCCTCCCAGGCAGACTCAGACCTTTCACCCAGGCAGCCTTTGGGCCTTGTGCTTTGGGAGTCAGGAACCCCAGATTCATGTCCTTTCTGGCCCAGCCCTTTCTTGGGCTCATTGTTCTGGAAGGCCTTGTACTATTTGTTCATCTAATCTGTTAGCCAGAAGGCAAACTAAATATCCTTCACTTGGACCTCTGGCTCATATCCCACAAAGGACAGAAGTGTCCTACCCGGGGTGGCTAATGGCACCCCTGTCTTTGTTCCTGTTTGGCCTCTCTAAAAGGCCCTGGGCACAGAGCTGTGACAGGTTCTTGGGAAAGGGCCTGGTGTCTCTGCCTCTCCAGGCCTGTTTGGACTTGATTCCTGTTCTCTGATGCTGGAAGGGGCCCCAGAAAAGCCCTGGGACAATACTTATCAGGCCCAAGTAACAAATAGAGGTACCTAAAGCTCAAACAGGCGTGTCCCCTCCTATTTTGTACCTATTACACAGTGAAGCCAGGGTCCAAAGCCACTTTGCCTGACTGTAGATGGCCTGTCTACTGCTTACTCCCTGACCTGCTGTCTCCCTCAAGTCACTCCCCGACTGTGTGACGGCCACACTCCCTGGCCTGGCTTGCAAGGACCCCCAGGTAATCAACTCTCCACTAAGCCGGCCTCCCACCCAGATTTCTCTGCTCTGTCTCATGGGCGGGGATCCCTCCCGCTTCCACTCCATCCTGAGAATATCCTGGTTCACTCCCCTATCTCCTGGGCCTCTGTCTGGGTGGCCCATGATTTCCACCTGCAATGCCATTATCTCCAAATCCCATTCTCCCTTCAAGTCCCAGCTAAAGTCCTGCCTCCTCATGATACCTTCCTGTCCACCCAGCTCCCGGGAGCACCTCCTTCAGCCTCCTATGGGGTCCACTCTCCCCTCACAGGACAGCTGCCCAGTAATCATCTTTTGTGTGTTTGCTGCCTCATTGTGTGTGTTTTCTGTTTAATTTGTGCCTTCCTGTTCCTCCTTCCCACCCTACACACATCTTCCAACTGGATTACAGCGCCCTGAAAAGGCAGCCAGAGTTGGACTGGCTCATGGCTGCCACAGAGAAGCTCCCCATCTTGGAGAAGCAAGGCTGCATCCCCTTTTTTTTTGCTGCCTTAAAAACATCCTGTTTCTACTTCGTGAGATGGCAGTGACTCGCCACTAATGGTCGCTATTATTCACACCCTTACTTTCATAATTCAAACTAATTAGGAAACACGTATCTGTCAGGTTCTCTATGGTACTGAATTACTAGAGACAAAAAAGTGCTAGAGTCAGTAAGTTTAATCAGTAACAGAAGTAAAGGATAGAGTCCCAAGGGAAACCTTCAGGAAAGGTCTTCATGAGTCTGCTCATAAGGAAAGGAAGATGCCCCCCAAGCAGCAGGTCCCAGACATTCCTACTCCACCTATGGATTGAATGTTTATTAAGTTCTGACAACATGGGGGACTGAAAGTTTCTCTAGGCATTTATGAGGGTCATGCTGTTAAAATGAGATAAAGAATGAAATATGTTTGATATCATTATACAGATGTAAAGATAACTGTATGTGTGTGCATACTCTTTTTTTTTTTCCTTTTCTTTTCTTTTTTTGTTGTATGGAGTCAAAAAGATCTAGCTGGGTTCAGATCGCAGCTTTGCTACCCACCGGCTGTGGAACCTTGGATGCATCTCTTAACCTCTCTCACCCATTGATCATTTATGAAATGTGAGCAATATTCCTTCCTTGAAGGGGTGTTGAGAGCTATAACTGAGATAAGGGTATGGTCTGGGACCAGCAACATCCAGGGAGCTATCAAAATGCCCAGGCCCCACCCCAGAGTAACCTAAGCAGAATCTGCATTTAATGAGATCCCTCAGTAATTTGCATGTATGTTAAAGTTTAAAATTCCTGTCCTCAAGGAACAAATTATCAGTGTACGAATCTATATGGAGGGGATAATAGCAGCAGCTTACATTTGTAGAGTTCTCCAGCCTTTCTGAAGTGACTTTGGACTCCAAGTGAGGGCTGTTGCTGGTCGGATTTGGGTCTTGATAATGTTGACAGAAATAGCCGTGAGGACTTGGTGGCAGATGGAATGCGCCGCGGGTCTGGGTGTAGGGATGGCAGGGGGAGGAGGGGAGGTGTGGACACTGTTGGCAGAAGGGGGAAGTTAGGAGGGCTGGGAGCATGTAAGAAGGAGACAGTGTGCTGGAGATGGAGGAAAAAGGAACATGTCAGAAGGAGATAGTGTGCTGGACATGGAGGAAATGTTCTTTCAAGGCTTTGGGAGCATAGGGACAAGAGACACTGAAAGAAATCGGCCTATTTACATAGAATTTGCTAGAGCAAAGTCTTCTATAAGAGTCACAATAGCTTTCTTTATACGTTAGACTCCATCCAAATAGAATAAATTCACATATACGGCAGATGGTAATAAAGCAACACTATTATCAATTCAAAATAATAAATGATGGTGCTGGGTGGGAATCTTGGAGATCATTATCGGTGTAATCCTTTCAGCTTCTGAGACCCAGCTAGTTTAGGGACTTTTCTCATCTGCCACTTCCAGTGTGACCTCCTCTCACTGAACCTTTTTTCTTGGCTGTGAAATGGGACAATAAATAACCAAGTTTACAGGTTGCTATGTGGATTTAATGAGATAACTCATGGAAAGCACTTAGCACAATGTCTGACTCTAATAAGTAATAACACATAATATTATCAAATTGCTACTGACCCATAGGAGGTAGAGAGGGACAAATTTTTTATCAAGACTACTACAATTATTAGTAAAGATTATGGCAGTAAATTTGAGATTCAAGGAGCTAAACCAATTTTTTGTTGTTCCCAATATGAATAATGATGATACCATATTACAATAACAGCAAAACCAACAATAACCATAGTATAATAAACACTAACCATAGCTAACATTACTTGGATGCTTACTATTAGGTTGGTGTGAAAGCCATTGTGGTTTTTGCCATTAAAAGTAATTGCAGGGCTGGGCGCGGTGGCTCAAGCCTGTAATCCCAGCACTTTGGGAGGCCGAGACGGGGGGATCACGAGGTCAGGAGATCGAGACCATCCTGGCTAACACGGTGAAACCCCGTCTCTACTAAAAAATACAAAAAACTAGCAGGGCGAGGTGGCGGGCGCCTGTAGTCCCAGCTACTCCGGAGGCTGAGGCAGGAGAATGGCGTGAACCCGGGAGGCGGAGCTTGCCGTGAGCTGAGATCCGGCCACTGCACTCCAGCCTGGGCCACAGAGCGAGACTCTGCCTCAAAAAAAAAAAAGTAATTGCAGAAACAGCAATTACTTTTACACCAACCTAATATATGCCAAGCACTAAATAAAGCACTTCACTTGGATTATCTCATTTGATTCTTCAAACGTGTATGATGTGTGTAATATTACCACCAGTTTACAGATGTAGCAACTGAGGCCTAGTGAGATTAGGTACTGGGCCCAAGGCCTAGAGCTTGTACGTGGAACTCACATTGAAATCCAGACTGCCTGGCTCTATAAATTGCGCTCTTAACCACTACACTAGCTCCCGCATGAATGTACCAGTGAACAAAATGCTCTTTCCATTGGTGGCAACATAGGGGCTATTTGTTTTCTGGCCTGACGCTGTGATACATTTTAAAGAAAATGCACGGTTGCAGGATGAAAAAGAGAGAGAGTAGCTTGAAAACCAAAGAAAGGAAGATTGGAAAATCTGTTAACCGCCTGTGTGCTGTGCCAGGGACAGTCATATGCATGAATTCAATAATCCTTTGTGGCCATGATCTACATAGTCATGGAGAGCAAGCCTTAGCCTCAGAGAGGTTGAGTCATGTGCCCAGGATACAAGCTAGTAAGTGAAGGGGCTGGGATTTCAGCCTGAGCCCAAAGCCCAAGCTAGCTCAAAAAAGATGTGGAGTCATGACTTGTATTTTGACCCAAAGGAAAATTAGATCTCTCCCAATTTCCCAAAGTCCCTAAAACCTGATTTCACTGCCGAATTCCTCCACCAAATGCATCACAGTCTTAACACAGCGTGAAGGACTTCCCGTAGAACTGTCTGGAATCCTGTCCTGGAAGGGCATGTAAAGCTCCTTTCTAGCAGTATTTTACTTTGGACTTATGGCTCACCCCTTTCCGGTATGAATTATAAGCAGCTCACAACTATACAACTGTACCACAAGAAAACAGAAAATTTAGGTAGGAAGGAGAAATTTAGGCTAGGAATAAGGTTAATTTCCGAAATATATGCCAACAGCCCTGAATCAGGTCAGGCAGGCCGTGTGGCATTTTTAACTGGAGTAAATACTGCATTTACTCCCAGAGGGATTATAGGCAGCAAAATCCAAGTAACTTTCCTCACGAGTCTATGGGTCAGGTGAATTACTATAGAAAATGGGAGATACTTCAAGGCATGGTCTGGCCTTAGAGCTAAAGTTCTGCTTGGGGAAGGGGCCCTTCCTTAGTCTGTCTTGTAGGCCCCAGGTGAGACAAGTGTTTGGCTGAAGAACCACAGGCCCCCTCTCCGCAGTAGTTCTCAAGTTCTTAGTGCCTTTTCTCCGTGATACTGTTGCTTGTGGTATTTCACTAAAACCCCTTTCTTTTCTTTTCTTTTTTCTTTCTTTCTTTTTTTTTTTTTTGAGACCGAGTCTCTCTGTTGCCCAGGCTGGAGCGTAGTGGCCGATC
>NW_012117932.1:557600-559683 GCF_000951035.1 Colobus angolensis palliatus | reverse complement strand
TGGGCCACCGCGTCCCGCCAAAACCCCTTTTCTTTGACGTGCTCTCTCTTGCGCGTCGTTCCACTCAGCTCTTCCCAAGATTCAAAAAGCCTCTTTCCCCAGCAAGATGGAACTCCCAAGCTCCAGGCAAAGGGGCCTGTAGAATTGCTCTCATTTATGGCTATCAGAAAAATAGGGCGGGAATCAGCCTCCATCGCCCGGACCCCACCTTGTGTCAACAGCCCTCACAAACAGAGGGGCCCGGCAACCACCTTTTACTCCGCCTGGTACTGTACACGGGCACCAGCTCACACGCTCAGAGAAGGAAAACAAGCCGTGGCCCCGTCCTGCCGATAACGCCCGACCCTGCGGCAGGGGCCCTTGTTCTCTCCCTGCGCCTTCCCGCACCCTGTGAGCACCCCTGATAAGTCTGCATGGTGGGCAGGCTTGTGTTTGAGTTGAAGTTGTCAGACCCATTACTCAAAGGGAGGACATGGACTTACTTTGAGAAGGGCGAACTCTGGTCTGAAGGACTAGGCGAGGACAACCATGATTTATGATTAACCCAGTGACTCCACTGTTGAGCGTGGTCTCAGTGACCGCCGATTGAGTCATGACATTTTTGTGCAGTTGCTGTGCCTCCATCCAGGTGTGAGTTGAGGGTGACCACAGAGAAGGTCCAGCGAGCAAGAAATGAGCACGTTGTGGGCAGTAGGCAGGCCTGCATGTTGCCACCTGCTGAAGGAAGAGGGACTCTTTGATTTTCCATGAACCAGCTAAGCACAAGCAATACCTAGATGGGTACACCTGGGTTAGATCCTGTGCCTGTCACTGGCAATGTGGGGAAATTTATTGATTTTTCTTAAAAAAAAAAAAAAATAGAGATATGGTCTTGCTGTGTTGTTCAGGCTGGTCTTGAGCTCCTGGCCACAAGTGATCCCCTTGCCTTGGCATCCCAAAGTGCTGGGATAATGGGTGTGAGCCACCTCGCCTGGCCGAGGGAGACATTTGTGGAAGTGAGTGAGAATAACATTCTTCTGAACTATCTCCACAGTCAAAACTTAGGGCTTCTTTATGCACTTGAGTGAGTTATTGAAGAAGAAACAAGAAATACAGTGTTTTTCCCAGTTAGTTTTCCAGCTGGTGTTAGGCCAAGCAGAGGTGGGGGCAGGCAGCGGTGTGTTGGGTGAGCACAGGAGTTGCCAAGTACTCTGGGACTGTTACTTATTTCCTTCTGTTTCAGCCCCTTGGAGGATGCTAAAGTCTAAATAGTTAGGTTTTTTTTCTCCCTAAATTGCAGGAGAATAAAATGTGTGAATGTATTAAAAAAGCTAAAGTATTACAGAAAAGGAAGGCAGTATTATTAGTTCAGTTAGAGCTCACCATGACTCTATGAGGTTGACTTACCAGAGGTTGCCGTCCTCATTTTTCATTTGATTGGGTTAAGGAGTAGGTAAATGAGGTTGCCAGGTCCAAAATCACCCAGTTGGTAAGGACGAACCAGGAGCGGGACCAGTGTGCCCTGTTGCCTCTCGGAGGGAAGGGCCAGCCCAGCCGGCTGGTGTAGGAACCATACAAGATTAAAGCCTTAGGAGGAAATGTATTAGGAAAATATAAATTTGGCTTAAAAGTTTCGTTACCATTTAAGAAATTAAATGGGCTTTTCTTTTTTTTTCCAAATTAAAAATCTCTGATAAAGAAATATCCTAGCAATATCTTACCCATGAGAACCACCAGCCTTGTTCTCCTGCTGGTGCCCCGCCCAGAAAAAAAATTTTCCTTGAATGAACATGTTCTGCTGCTTGAGGTGTGTGTATGTGTGTTTTGTGTGTGACTTTCTCCCAAGTTCCAAGTTCCATTCTCCAAGTGAGATGGAATTCAGAACCCCTTTTGCCTTGAAGACGCTATCATAAGTTGATTTCCCATGATAGCCTTTGTAATTTTACTTCAAGCATAATCCACAATTAAAGCATAATTTGGGACAGATGCAGTGGCTCACGCCTGTAATCCCAGCACTTTGGAAGGCTGAGGTGGGCAGATCACAAGGTCAAGAGTTCAAGACCAGCCTGACCAACATGGTGAAACCCCATCTCTACTAAAAATA
>NW_012117932.1:555577-555880 GCF_000951035.1 Colobus angolensis palliatus | reverse complement strand
GTAGAGGCAGGGTTTCACCACATTGGCCAGGCTGGTCTCGAACTCCTGACCTCAGATGATCTGCCCGCATCGGCTTCCAAAAGTGTGGGATTACAGGCGTGAGCCACTGCATCTGGCCAACACTGTTTCTATCACAAAAGGTGTTATTGGCTGGGTGCAGTGGCTCACACCTGTAATCCCAGCACTTTGAGAGACTGAGGTGGGTGGATTACTTGAGGTTAGGAGTTTGAGACCAGCCTGGCCTACGTGGTGAAATGCTGTCTCTACTAAAAATACAAAAATTAGCCAGGTGTGGTGGTGCAC
>NW_012117932.1:539479-548920 GCF_000951035.1 Colobus angolensis palliatus | reverse complement strand
AAAAAAAAAAAAAAAAAAAAAGAATGCTAACCAATTGTCGATGGGAAGTCTGTCATTGACTGTCCTGATATCTGGTCTCCAAAAACTAATGTTCCTTATTACAAGTTTCTCTAGTATGTGAAGACATGATCAGGCTAGAGGGTGCCAGAAAATTTATGCCAAAAGATGGGCAACAGGAACGCACATCAAAAGTAAAGACAAATGGAAGATTCCAAACGTTCTGAAGTCGTGTTCCTGATTATTCTAAAAGAGTCTCTTGTTTTCTGTGCTCCTGGCACCCTCTTCTAATCTGCCAGCATTTTAGACAGCAACCCCAAGCCCTCTCTGGCCTGTGGTCCTGAATCCTGTGAAAGTGAGGAGAAGAAAGAGTTCCCAGAAGACATGTCCATATAGGAATCTCAGAGCGACACTCAGAAGCCAGATTGTCAGGGCAGTCTCCTCACTTCTCCATCTCTGTCTGGTTCCCCTGTAACTCCCCACCTCTGGATGAACTCTCCCAGACCTTAGCACTAGCTGTGCCTCAAGCTGGCATGAGCAAAATATTAACGGATGGAGATTTGTCTGTATTTTTGAAACCTATCAACACAGTTGCTTTCTCAGATTTTGCTGTGTAGGCTGAATTACAAAACCAGGAATCAAATTTATGTAGTTGTTCACATCTGACTTGAACAAATAAATACAGATTTGAGTTATGGCTCAGCTAGCTAACTTGAGACCTGGATCCATCTTCCCATCATAATTTTCCCTTCTGCTTTCTTTGTGACCCCCTCCCCCTTTGTCTTCCTTTCATTGTTGCAAACAGTTTTTTACTCTTACTTGTGGGCCAAGAGCCTGTTAATTAGGAGCTGGTCTGTAGGTCCCAGTGGGAACTTGTTTGGACTCAGCTCACGAAGCATTCTCACTGTACTTGATTCATGATGGGGCTGGAGGCCGATGGCTCAGTTTTGCTGTAGCCTTTCTGTGAAGGAGACCAGGCCTGGGAATGGGGAGCACGCCTGGCTTTTGGCTCTGCTGAGACTTCCTAATGTGTTTGTAAATCTTTTGAGCCCTGTAAGTAGCCATGCTTGCTAGATAGCTGAAGCACAGCCCTGGAAATCGGCCACTCTCCAGTCCTAATTCTAATATTTCTCATCCAGGCTTGTGTGTTCCTATTTATAAAATGGCTATGAACATTACTTCCTCCCCAAGGTCCCTGATTAGGTCTTTCCATATGGAGTCACTCTTTGGGACCAGTCCTCTTGTGGAATAACTTTACTCAATTCTCACAAATCTGGCATTTCAGGTCTCCCCATTCTGAGTCCAACTCATTTCTCCTGTTTTCATGCTTTTATATTTTGTGCTGGCCAAAAGAGACTTTACATGATTCCTTGAAACTGCTCTTTTCTGGCTCAGAGTCTTGACTCTCTGGGATCTGGACCTTTTGACACACTGTCTAGTAAGTGCCTTCTAGAGCCACAGGCTGTTAGAGATGGCAGGGACCTGGAAGGCCAGAAAATGCTCTGGGAGTCTGGGTGGAAGGCTCAGAGGTCACGCTTTTCAGATCTCGTTCTGCTTTTCAAGGGCTTTTCTTAGGCCAGTACCACAAACTGCTTTGGGGTATACTATTTTTTTTTTTTTTGAGACTGAGTCTCCCTCAGTCGCCCAGGCTGGAGTGCAGTGGTGCGATCTTGGCTCACTGCAAGCTCCGCCTCCCGGGTTCACGCCATTCTCCTGCCTCAGCCTCCCAAGTGGCTGGGACTACAGGCACCCGCCGCCCGGCTCATTTTTTGCATTTTTAGTAGAGACGGGGTTTCACCGTGTTAGCCAGGATGGTCTCGATCTCCTGACCTCGTAATCCACCCGCCTCGGCCTCCCAAAGTGCTGGGATTACAGGTGTGAGCCACCGCGCCCGGCTGGGGTATGCAATTATGAGTGGCTCTGTTTTTATCTTTTGGGAACATGTCTCTCTGCCACTATGCTATAAGAATCAAGACATGCTATGCTTATATTTTAAAGCCATGACTTCTAAAAGAAAAATATTTTCTCTCCAGAGAGGTCTAAATCTTTAAAAGTAGGAATGAAGTAAATGTGATATTTATAAAACCCTTTGGGATGAGGGACCTTTCAGCAAACACTCCATAATGGAAAAATCAATGAAAATGTTGGTATGAAAAGAAACTGGCCAGTCTGTCTTTGTGAGTGTCACATTTCTTTGCTCAAACAGCTTGTCTTCCATCTGATAGTTGCAAGGTCCCCTGTTGGCAAATGTAACATTGAGGTGGCAGAACAGTGAAGGATTTTTCAGCTTTATCAATCACTTGTTTTATCTGTCAATAGATTTCCATGTTGCTGTGTTTTTGATGATTACATCTATATCATTAAGTAAATTTTTGTCAATGAGGAATTTTAGAGAGTGATCCCATAAATATTAAATTGCTTGTTAGTTACTATTCATTGGGAAGATTACTTTACCAGGCTGCAGCCAAACAATCTCAGTTGCAGCCCATGACCAAGTCAAAGACAGAAAAAGGTGCAGGTTCACAGAAGGTGTAAAATGAATTTATAAATTGTGTCCATTAAAGTGAATTGAGTGTCTGAGAGCAACTTTATTGCTACTGCAGCGCATGCACACTGATTGGCACCATCAGTCTCTCACTCCGGCCTCAATTTTGGTTGATACCACCCCTAATTGACAATAAGCATCCATTATACAGTCATTTACTCTTGTACAAGTCCATTCTTTGTAGGATTGTATAACATAGCAAACTTTCAAAATAATCTAAATGTTCATCAGTTAGGGTCTAATTAAACAGATCATAATATAGCCACACAGTGGGATACTATGCAGCTATTAAAGAAAAAAAAAGACACACTTTGGGAGGCCAAAGCAAGAGGATTACTTGAAGCCAGGAGTCCAAGACCATCTTGGGCAACATAGCAAGACTCTGTCTCTATTTTATCAAAATATATAAAATATAACAACCCCAAAATGCAAATCTTTATATATTCATATGGAAACTTTTCCAGGATATATTGTTCAGTTAAAAAAAAAAAAAAGCAAGATGTTGATCCGTGGGTATAGTATGTGGTCTGTTTTGTTTTGTTTTGTTTAGAGACAAGGTCTTGCTCTGTCACCCAGGCTGCAGTGCAGTGGTGCAGTCATAGCTCACTGAAGCCTTGGTCTCCTGGGCTCAAGTGATCTTTGTGCCTCAACCTTCTGAGTAATTGGGACTACAGGCATGTGCCACCATTCCCCACTAAAATTTTTAAAAATTTATTTGCTTATTTTTGAGACAGAGTCTCGCTCTGTCACCCAGGGTGGAGCGTAGTGGCATGATCTCGGCTCACTGCAACCTCCTGGGTTCAAGCAATTATCCTGCCTCAGCCTCCCGAGTAGCTGGGATTACAGGTGCCTGCCAGCACGCCTGGCTAATTTTTGTATTTTTAGTAGAGATAGCGTTCACCATGTTGGCCAGGCTGGTCTCAAACTCCTGACCTCAGGTGATCCTCCTGCCTTGGCCTCCCAAAGTGCTGGGATTACAGGCGTGAGCCACCACGCCTGGCCTAAAATTTACTTTTAGTTTATTTTTTCTCACTATGTTGCCCAGGCTGGTCTTGAACTTCGAGGCTCAAGTGATCCTTTCACCTCAGCCTTCCAATCATTGGGATTACACAGGCCTGAGCCACTGTTCCCAGCCATATGTGATCTTTAATGTCAAATAAAACACATGCTGGATATTTGTGTATATTTGTATGTGCATAGAATATTTCAGGGTGAAAACACAAGAAACTGATACTGATAACAGATTGTTTGAAGGCAGAGAAATGAAGAAACTAAGGTGGGAGGGAGACATTTTTCAATGTGAACCTTTCTGAATGGATGGCAGCTTTGTAGTGTGTCACCTTGGGTAGGCTGAACTTCCCAGAATTCCCTCTTGTGTGCATCTCCGGTTAGTGTAGGCCCCCAAAGAGATGACTGTGTGAACTTGGAAGGTGGAAGTGAAGCAAAGATGTTTTGTAGCTCACACAGATTGTCACTTATCTGCCTTCTGCCCTTGTTGGCGTGGGCAGCAGCCAGGCTTGCAATGGCTCCGCCTTCCCTTGGATCCTTTTTCAGCTTTTCTAACTTCTGGGCAACTCTGAAGCCTGTGTTCGGCTGCATGGTGATGGCACCAGCTTCTCCTGCAGGATACTAATGTCAGAGGTGGCAAAAATCAACACATTTGAGTCCATCCTCCTGGATTCTAGTGGATACTTGTGGATCCTGTCTTGTCCTTGCTCTTCCCTACTTTACATCCATCTTCCTGTGGACTTGAAATTCTAGCATTAGATAGTAAAACAATAGCCTTATGGAGACTGATTAACCAGCTCCTGCAATTGCATAATTGCATTTAACAAATCTCTTGTTTTGTGTGTTTGTGTGTATGTGTGATATATGTGTAATTACCTACTAATGGTTCTTCTTCTCGGAGTAAACCCTAATACAAAATTGTTAGATTTTTAAAAACATATTCAAGGCATGCTGTTATGCCCTTGTGACAGCCAGATCATCCCATTTTTATCAGTTAACCACTGTGGTAGAAACAACCAGCAAAATTTATTGGCTTAAAACAACCACCATTGTATTTGCTGATAATTTCTGTGCATCAACAATTTTGGCCGGGCTCAACAGGATGGTTCTTCTGCTGGTCTCACCTAGACTCACTCAATAGTGTGTCTAGAGCCACATGGTCTAAGATAGCCTCACTCACATATCTGCTGATTAGTGCTGTTTGTTGTTTGGGTCATGTATCTCTAGAAGATTAGCCTGGCCTTCTTCATATGATATTGTGTTCCAAAGGCAGTGAAAGAGAGAGAGACCAAGCCTCAATGCACAAGCAAGCACCTTTCAAGTGTTTTATGTTTACCATTGTATTAGGTTATGCTTGTATTATGCTTACCAGTGTCCCACTGGCCAAAGCAAAGCACATGTTCAAGCATATAGAGTCAGCATAGGAGAGGATTACCCAAGTGTATGGATATAGGGATGCATGATTCTTTAGAGACTATCTTATAACAATTCACTGCATCATCCAATGGCTGGTAAAAGAGTTTATTGTACTTTGTGTCACTGAAGGAAAATGTAAATGAGTGAGATTGATGGTAAGCTTCTCTAACTTGTTTTATACTTTGTGTCCCCCGTGTAATGTTTAGCCCAGGTCCTTGCATATAATGGGTATTCAAAAACTATTTGTTACTTCAATATCTATAAGTCTCAACCACCACTAGAGTAGCAGAAGGCTTAAGTGAGACTACCTGTGATTACAGTCTGAACCAACTGATTTCTAGATGGCATAAATAACTGGAGAAGAAACACTCTTGGGTTTGGTTTTTGGGTTTTTGTGTTTTTGTTGAGGTCATTATGTTAGCCTGTACCTCGACCTCTCTACCTAGAAATTATGAGCAAATAATATCACATTTACAATTCATTTGCTTTTCTGGGCAAATTGATATTATTTTTGCATTAAAGAGCCAATTGTATTTTAAAGAAAAATTTTTTTTTTGAGACAGAGTCTTTCTCTATCACCCAGGTTACAGTGCAGTGGCACGATCGCAGCTCACTGCAACCTCCGCCTCCTGAATTAAAGTGATTTTCCTGGCTCAGCCTCCTGAGTAGCTGGGACCACAGGCATGCACCACCACGCCTGGCTAATTTTTTTTTTTCTGAGATGGAGTCTCACTCTGTCGCCCAGGCTGGAGTGCAGTGGCGCGATCTCAGCTCACTGCAACCTCCACCTCCTGGGTTCACAACATTCTCCTGCCTCAGCCTCCCGAGTAACTGGGACTACTATAAGCGCCTGCCACCACACCCGGCTAATTTTTTATATTTTTAGTAGAGACAGGGTTTCACTGTGTTAACCAGGATGATCTCGATTTCCTGACCTCGTGATCCACCCACCTCGGCCTCCCAAAGTGCTGGGATTACAGGCATGAGCCACCATGCCCGGCCCCAAGAAATTTTAAAATAAGGAAAAATGTATTTTATATTTATTCACATAAAAGTCATATATTCACATAAAAGTCATATATTTATTCACATAAAAGTCATATATTTACTAAGAACTTTGACATTTTGAGCTGGGTGATTAAAAAAAGAAAGAAAAACTAAATGTGAAAGACTTTCTGTATTTCTTGTAGTGTAAGTCTTCCGGTCATAAATTCTCTCAAATTTTTTTGTCTGAAAATACTTTACCTATATTTTCAAAGGATATTTTCACTGGATATAAAATTCTAGGTTGTCAGGTTTTGTCTTTCAGTGCTTTATACCATTCCATTGTCTTCTGAGTTATCTTATTGGTTATAAGAAATTGTTTACCCTTTGTTATCATGTATCATCTTCCCCTCCCACCCCAGTTGCTTTTAAGATTTTTTTCTGTATCTTGAGTTCTTAGCAAATTGATCATGATGGTCCTAGGTGTAATCTTCTTTGTTTTCATTCTGATTGGGGTTTGTGGAGATTCGTAGATATCTAAGCTGATATTTTTCATTACATTTAGAAAATTTTGGCCGTTCTATATTCAAAAATGTTTTCAGGCTGGGCATTGTGGCTCGTGCCTATAATTCCAGCCCTTTGTGGGGATGAGGTGGGAGGACTGCTTGAAGCCAGGAGTTCAAGACCAGCCTGGGCAACATGGCAAGAACCTGTCTCTACAAAAAATTTAAAAAACTAGCTGGGCATTGTTGAACACACTTATAGTCCTAGGTACTTGGAAGCCTGAGGCAAGAGGATTGGTTGAACCCAGGAGTTCAAGGTTGCAGCGATCTATGATTGCACCATTGTACTCCAGCCTAGGTGATAGAGTGAGACTCCATCTCTTACAAAGAAATTATTTCTTGATCTTTCTTCTATAGCCAAGGCTCCCATTAGCTGTATGTTAGATGACTTGGTATTGCCCACAGGTCATTAAAGTTGTGTTCATGTCTTTCAGTCTTTTTTCTCCTCTGTTTTGTATTGATAGTTTCTATTGACCTATCATCCAGTCACTAATACCTTACTTTGTAGTTTCCAATATGCTGTTAAGCCCATCCAGTGGAGTTTTCACTTCAGAATTGATAATAATCTTTTTTCAGTTCTGGAATTTCCACTTAGTTGTATTTTATAGTTTTCCTTTTTCGTACTGTAATTTCACCCATCTATTCACTCATTGTGTCAATCTTTTTGTTTATAGTGTTTAAATATATCTATAATAGCTATTTTAAAAAGATTTGTCTGCCAGTTCCAACATCTTGTCATTTCTGCATTTGTTTCTGTAGACTTTCCTCCCAGATTATGTGTCACACTTTCCTATCTCTTAACATATCTCATAACTTTTGATGATTTACTGGATATTATGTACTGTATTTATTGGTAATCTGGATTTGTTATTTTCTTTTAAAGTGCATTGAATTTTGTTCTAGAAAGAAGTTATTTTCTGGTGGATCAGTCCGATCATATTAAGGCTTACTTTAAGTTTTCATTAGGATATGTCTAGCTGAACCTTTACGCTTAAGGTTAGAGTAGCCATTTTTCCTATGACTTTCTGGAGTCTCAACTGAATACTTGGGATTTAAGTGAAATATCTCCAGTCTGGCTGGTTAGAACTCTAATTCTTCCAGCGCTGTCCAATTTCCAGAACTTCTGTGATTAGTTCATATATTCCCAGAACTGTTCTCTGCCATGCTGGGTAAAATCTTGCCCTGTGCATGTATGACTTAATATTCAGCTGAAGATGAAAGGAGATTCCTATGCAGATTTATGGAGTTTCTCCTCTGCCTGGTGGCTTCCTCTCTGTTATCCTTCCTTCCAAGCAAGTCTTAGTTGCTGCCTCAGCAGCCCTGTTCTTAAATCTGTTTCCTTCACCCAGAAAGATGATTGCTTTCTATTTGGCCCCACTTCCCTTGGCCTTGGGTTGGAAAGTATTCCCAGGCAGAAAGCTGGGATGAATGTGGAGCTCGCCTTGTGTATTTCCCTTCTCTCAAGGACCACATCCTTGTGATATTGTTTGTATGATGCCTAGAAAGAGTTACATGATATATTTTGTTTATTTTTATAGTTTTATAAGACTATAGAATAAGCCTAAAATTTTTTATTCCATGTGACAGAACTGGAAGTCTGTCTCTTACATTCATATTTCTAAGTAATATGAATATCCTTAATTCATCAATTTTAAACATTTACTATTGGCTTCTTATGGAATAATAGCTCATTTAAACTCTTCTTTCCCTCTCTTTATTCTCATAATATAGTTACATTCCTGTTCTGATAATATTCATTTTCAGATTTTTGTTTCTATGAATTTGTAAACCCTATTTCCTGCTAAGCCAAATTGTGCACTCTGATCATGTTGCCTTTCCTGTCCAAATCTTGTTTTTCCTGGAGTTAATATCTGGTTAGTGTATTCTATCTGCCTAATTCTTAAAAGATGCCTAAGTTGGCCAGGCACGGTGGCTCACGCCTATAATCCCAGCACTTTGGGAGGCTGAGGTGGGCGGATCACCTGAGGTCAGAAGTTCAAGACCAACCTGACCAAACTGGGGAAACCCTGTCTCTACTAAAAACACAAAATTAACTGGGCATGGTGGCACACTCCTGTAATTCCAGCTACTCAGGAGGCTGAGGCAGGAGAATCGCTTGAACTCAGGAGGCAGAGGTTTTGGTGAGCCAAGATCGTTGCCATTGCACTCCAGCCTGGGCAACAAGAGCGAAACCCAGTCTCAAGGAAAAAAAAAAAAAAAAGAAAAAGCCTAAGTTTTCTCTCATTCACTCACTTTTTTTTCTCACTTCCTTTTATACATAGGAACCTCATTCCCTGTCTTCTAAGTGTAAGTTTCTCTCGATAATGTTTTCTACTAGAGCTTTTGACTTTCTGCTTCCATCTGCAATGGTTACTCAGTTGGCTTGTGGTTTTACAGCTAATGTCCTAGAGCTCCTCATGACTCTCATCCTGAGACTTTCCTTCCTCCTCTTTTCTGCTGGATTCCCTGTTCGCTGGTTCCATGTTTCACTTTATTTTGATGTACTTCTTCAGTTTTGTGGAACATACACTCCAGTACCTTCCCAAGAAAGGGTGCATA
The DNA here is from genome assembly GCF_000951035.1 of Colobus angolensis palliatus. NCBI lineage: Eukaryota > Metazoa > Chordata > Mammalia > Primates > Cercopithecidae > Colobus > Colobus angolensis. The sequence goes on along the minus strand of NW_012117932.1, from coordinate 539,848 downwards.
GGAAATATGTTTGTTTTTTAGTCTCCTTAAACATCTAAAATATGTCTTTATTTTACTCTTACACTTGATTAGTGGTTGGCTACATATAAAATTATAGGTAGAAAATATACTCAGAATTTTGAGGTTATTACTTCGCTATACTCTAGCATCCAATGATGCTATTGAAAATGTTGATTCCAGTCTCAAATGATTCCTTAAGTATTACCTATATTTTCTCTTTCGAAGTTTTTAGAATCTTTTTTCCATTTATTAGTGAAATTTGATGATAATGTGTCCTGCTGTGGGTCCTTCTTAATTCTTTTTTCTTCTTCTTTTGTTTATTTATTTATTTTTAAAAAGTAGAGATGGGGGCCAGGTGAGGTGGCTCAC
>NW_012117932.1:535210-538420 GCF_000951035.1 Colobus angolensis palliatus | reverse complement strand
TTCCTCCCAGATCTCAAATCCTAGTGATCAAATTACTCATACCCCTCAGTTCTTCATGTAATGCCTCTGTCTTCACATTGGTGAAGCATGATGGTGGAGACAAAAGAAATCAAACAAATTAACAAATCAATATCTCATTACAGAAATCAACACTATGAAGCCAATGAACTTGATGCTGTGAAAGAGAGCAAAGGGGGCGGGTTGGGGAAGTATTTAGATAGGGCAGCAAGGGAGGGCCTCTCTGAAGAAATACCATTGACCCTCAGACTTGAAAAGGAGTTGGTCCTTTGAAAGAGGAAGAAAGCATGTTTGAAGAACAGAGAGGAAGCCAGTGAGGCTGGAGTGTAGTCGACAGGGAAGAGTGTGGCTCCGACAAGCCTGTGGAGAGGTGGGCAGGGGCTCAGCTACACAGGGGCTTTTAAGGCTGCTGAGAACTTGAGCTTTTATCTGAAGTGCAATGAAAAGCCCCTGGCAGTGGTGGTAGGGCGGCGGGTGGGGTGGTGAAGTGGGGGAGTGATGTCGCTTCTATAGGCATAGTTTTAAAAGTATCCCTGCACATGAGGCATGCAAAGCACATTGCGGGGTGCAGATAAGAGTCGAAGTCAGGGAAACAGGCAGGGGGATCTTGCAGCAGTTCAGGTGGGAGATGATGGTAGCTCTGGCTGAGCAGGGGTGAAGCAGTGAAGATGGAGAGAAACGGATGGAGTCGGGATTTATTTTGTACTTTATTTTTTAATTTTTAATTTTATTAATTAATTTTATTTGTAAAGATGGGGTCTCACTATGTTGCCCAGGCTGCTCTTGAACTCCTGGTCTCAAGTGATCATCCCAAAGTGCTGGTCTCAGCCTCCCAAAGTACTGGGATTATAGGCGTAAGCCACCGCACCTGGTAAGGATTTATTTTGGAGGTAGACTAAGCAGGATTTGGGATGGACTGGATGTAAGGAGTGAGGGAGAGGAACGCAGGAATTTATAGCCAGCATGCACGTGAGCCTGTAATCATCTCCCCAGATCCCTGCAACGAAATCTGAGATACTGGTTTCTTTGCACCATACTCTGAGATGGCTGTCCTAGCGTAGCATCCACATGCATCTGTGCTGAGTGGGTGGCAGCTCTCTGAAGTTCTTGGACAGGAAGTGGGATTTTCGAAAAGAGGCCTACACTTGTTTCAGGCCATTTCTCCCAGGTTGTGGGAAAAAAAGTGACAATAGTTAAAATGAAGATGATAATTAATAATAACAATTATAGCTAACACTTGCTGAGCTCTTATTATGAGCTGGGCACCCAAAACCACCCTATGAGAGGTCAAGTATCTTGCCCTAAGTCACACAGGTAGCAAAGGAATAAGGCAGGACAGGCCCCCAGGCAGCCTGGCCCTAGAATCTGCTGTTTTTACCACTGTGCTATTTAGTTGGCTCTGAATATAGGCAGATGCCCTTTGCTGGGCGTTGCCATCCAGCATACTTTTTGAATGCAAAACCAGTAAGGTGTAGTTCAGGTACAATCAGTATTTGAGAAAGAGCTTAGGATTTTAGAACCACTTTTTTTTTAGACAGAGTCTCACCCAGGCTGGAGTACAGTGGCACAATCTCGACTCACTGCAACCTCCACCTCCTGGGTTCAAGCAATTCTCCTGCCTCAGCCTCCTGAGTAGTTGGGACTAGAGGTGCACACTACCACTTAGTAAAGACAGGGATTCGTCATGTTGGCCAGGATGGGCTCGAACTCCTGACCCCAAGCCATCCACCCGCCTTGGTCTCCCAAATTGTTGGGATTAAATGTGTGAGCCACTACGCCTGGCCCTAGAACCAAAACAACCATCACGTTAACACCACCACTAAGCAAACCATAAAAACTTGAAAATGTGAAAAAGGGCCTACGCTGGCCAGCCTAAGAAGTGAGGATGCCTGTGACAGACCTGAGGTCACCACTGGCTCTTCTCGAGCTGTGTAGGTCACTAGGCTCATTGCTGTAACTTTGGCTCAGGCACTTCTGCCTGGGACTGAGAGGAGTCAGCCCCTAAACCTTCTCACTGGGAGCTAATGATTAACTGGCTCTATTTCTGCCCCTCCTGGGCCTTATACTCTCTACCCACCCGCAGACACAGGACAGTCTGGGACACCACCAACCTTGGACACCACCAACCTATGGCAAGGCTATACGTTTTTAATTACAAGGAGATACCCTTATCTCTGGCCAGTCCTTTTCTCCATTAATTTACACCTTCTCTTATCTTTTGCATCTATTGTCTCCCTGCAACGAATGTCTATCCAGCATGTGCCTATGCTGCCACTGCCTCTGCAGGCCCCTGTCCCTCAGCTGACCCCTCGGGGACCTCATTTATCTCCCTGCTGGTCCTCCTTACGCCTGACCCTGTCCAGGCTCGCTTTGATCTGTCCTTTGCTCCTCTCTGCCTTCACCTAGGGTTCTCCTTTCTCCTTTTCAGGAGACGTCCCTGCCCATTCCAGGAATTCTCCTGACTCCGGGGCATGCTGTTTCTGGGAACTGGGCCTCTTTGTCCCTCCAAGAGGACAGGAAAGCGACCAGGGGAAGTGGCCATTTGCATAGGCAGAGGAATGGGACTAGAGAAAACAGACAGGGTGGGTCTCTTGGGTTCCCAATCAAAGGAAAAGAGGGTCGGAGCAGGGAGGCAGGAGGTCAGGGGCTCTGCGGGGCTGGCTCTATTTAACTTACTCCTTCTGCGAGCAGTCACTTATGAGGTGCCTACTGTATGCAAGGCGCAGCATGGCGGGGCTGAGATACAAATTTGGAGACCTGGTCTGATGGCTGGCCAACCCCTCCCTGACCCGGGAGGCTGCAGTGAGCTGAGGCAGGGGAAGAGACTTGGCCTTGACAGGTGGAAAGCTGCCTGGGTACCCAGGTGGTGGCCCTTGGTGGGGGCAACTGGAGCAGGAGGGGGCTGACCTGTAAAGGAGCCAGCACCCGATGCCCGACTCTGTCTGGTTAAGGCAGATGTTTTCTTTTTTTTTTTTTTCTGTGATACGGAGTCTCCCTTTGTCACCCAGGCCGGAGTGCAGTGGCGCAATCTCAGCTCACTGCAACCTCCACCTCCTGGATTCAAGCGATTTTCCTGCCTCAACCTCCTGAGTAGCTGAGATTACAGGGGTGTGTCACCACAACCAGCTAATTTTTGTATTTTTAGTAGAGACAGGGTTTCACTATGTTGGCCAGGCTGGTCTCGAACTCCTG
>NW_012117932.1:527181-535160 GCF_000951035.1 Colobus angolensis palliatus | reverse complement strand
ACTGCAGCCTCAAACTCTCGGGCTCAGGTGATCCTCCCATCTCAGCCTCCCAAGTAGCAGGGACCACAGGTGTGTGTCACCACAACCAGCTAATTTTTGTATTTTTAGTAGAGACAGGGTTTCACTATGTTGGCCAGGCTGGTCTCGAACTCCTGACCTCAAGTGATTCACCTGCTTCGGCCTCCCAAATTGCTGGGATTGCAGGTGTGAGCCACTGTACCCGGCCTGGGCTGACATTTTCTACCCTGGCTCTGTCTTGGCCTGAGGTAGCCCTCCAACACTTCTGATAACCTGCCTGTTTTCAGGCTGCTGCTAAGCATAACTGCTGAAACCCACAGAGATTTCTGTGTCTCCTTTTTTCTCTAGGTGTCTCTTCGGGCTGGAATTTCTCCCCAAAATGTGAGCACTGGGCTGGTCCTGGGCATTCTGCCATCTACAGCAAATAGAAAAAGAAAATGTGTCCTTACTGTCGCCACCAATGTTTGCTGTGGCCCTTGGGGGAAGGGCGGGCCGCAGTCGCTGCCGGACACACCTGCTGGATAGAGGGAGGAGTCCAGCGCTCAGGTGGGGGCCATCCAGGTGGCCTGGGAAGGTCAAGCGCCAGACCCCCTTGCCGGTGCGTGAGGAAAGGTAGGCACTGACAAGGCTTCCGAGGACTGCCAGGCAGCTCTGCACGGCATCCCAGGTCTCATTTGCAGGGAAAAAGCTTGAGAATAAAAAAACAGAAACCAAAACTGAACTCTGGAAAGATACATACACAGTTGTCACCGGTGGATGCCTTAGAGGAGGTTGATGGAGTGGGTAGGAGGCGGTGCAGGCCTTTGAGAGGACTTCGGCTCTTGTTTTGTGTGAACAGGGGGACGTGGGGAAGTTTTGAGCAGAGGAGTACACTGTCTGTCTTGAATTAACTTTTTTCTTTTTCTTTTATTTTCTTTTTCTTTTCCTTTTTCTTTTTCTTTCTTTCTTTTTTTTTTTTTTTGAGACAGGGTCTCTCTATTGTCCAGAAATGCAATGGTATGATCAAGGCTCACTGCAGCCTCAAACTCTCGGGCTCAGGTGATCCTCCCATCTCAGCCTCCCAAGTAGCTGGGACCACAGTCATGCACCACCATGCTCGACTAATTTTTGTGTTTTTTTGTAGAGATGAGGTTTTGCCATGTTGCCCAGGCTGGTCTCAAAGTCCTGGGCTCAAGTGATCTGCCTGCCTTGGCCTCCCAAAGTGCTGGGATTACAGGCATAAGCCACCGTGCCTGACCTGATTTGACTTTTAAAAGAACTGCTCTGACTATTGTTGGAGAATAGAGTGAGGGGGAAAGGGGTGGAAGTAGGAAGAACATTGCCCTAATGTAGGAGGGGGATGGTGGCATGGACCAGGCAATTCCCGTGGCAGTGGTGGTAAGAAAGGATCAGATTCTGGGTGTGTGTATATATGTATATGACAGAGTCTTGCTTGGTCAGCCAGGCTGAAGTGCAGTGGTGTGATCATGGCTCATTGCAGCCTCGATCTGGGGTATATTTTAGGGAGTAGAGTTGACAGGCTTTTCTGATGAATGGGATGTGGCATGTGAAAGAAAAAGGGAAAGAAGTCAGGGATGACTCCAAGGGCTTTGGCCTGAGCAACTGCAAGAATGGAGCTGCCTTTTGCTGAGAAGACAAAGATGTGAAATCCTCTCTGTTGCCTGGCCCGTATCCCCTCCTGACTCTATGGGAATAGAAGCCATGGAAGGGAAGGAGTTGCCTTTGGTGCCTGGCGTCAGTCCTCCCACATTGTCAACAAACCATGTGGAAGGAATGGAAAAAAGGGAAAAAGAAAAAGAGAGCAAATATTTGCCTAAAGGTACCTGAGCAGCTCTTGGGCTTCCAAGGGCCAAGTGGTCTCTACAGTTTGGGAAAGTGGGTCAAAGAAGTGTTGGGTTCGTCACGAGTGCCACGATTCCTGTGGATTCTCATCTTGGTGTTTGGGTCTCTAGCCTCATTTTTAAAGTTATAAAGCTCTTGTATTAATGCAAAGCTTTTATAAAACGACTAACAAGAGTGTATCACAGAGATGTGAAGATAAAGAAGGTGCTTTAGGTGTGTGTTTCTGAACAAATTCTAGGATAGGTGCTATACAAGAGTAAGGTACTATTCCGGGGCCAAAACCACCTCAGTGAACCAGCTTCATTTTTTCGGCCATCTTAGCTGTCTGAACTCTTATTGAGGACCAGGAAGTCAGCAAAGAAAGGACACCCAGTGAAGCCGAGAAGCCTTCCTAATTGGAGAGCGTCACAGACCCCTGATCTGGAGTCTAGGAACTCTTAGTTTAGACATATTTGTAACTGGCTGGGCGCAGTGGCTCACGCCTATAATCCCAGCACTTTGGGAGGCTGAGGCAGGCAGATCACCTGAGGTCAGGAGTTCGAGACTAACCTGGCCAACATTCTGAAACCCCATCTCTACTAAAAATACAAAAATTAGCCAAGTGTAGTGGTGGGCACCTGTAATCCCAGCTATTCGGGAGGCTGAGGCAGCAGAATAGCTTGAACCCAGGAGGCGGAGATTGCAGTGAGCTGAGATCATGCCAGGGCGACAGAGCGAGACCCTGCCAGGCTACAACAGGAGCCAGTACAGCAGTATGGTGCAGCATGAGCTCTGAATTTGGAGAGCATAGCGTCCCCTCCTGCCTCTAGCTGTGTGAACAAGGGCAAGTTAATTGATCTTCCTAAATCTCTGTGTCCCTCTCTGTAAATTTAGATAAAGTACTACTTCATAGGGACTTTAAGAGGGTTAAATGAAGAAATATTCATGAAGTGCTTGGCACCATGCCAAATACGTGGAAACTGCTTAATAAGTAGCAATTTACTTATTATTTATTTATTTATTTATTTTTGAGAGGGAGTCTCGCTCTGTCGCCCAGGCTGGAGTGCAGTGGCATGATCTTGGCTCACTGCAAGCTCCGCCTCCCGGGTTTACGCCATTCTCCTGCCTCACCCTCCCAAGTAGCTGGGACTACAGGCACCCGCCACCACACCTGGCTAATTTTTTTGTATTTTTATTAGAGATGAGGTTTCACCATGTTAGCTAGAATGGTCTCCATCTCCTGACCTCGAGATCTGCCTGCCTTGGCCTCCCACAGTGCTGGGATTACAGGCGTGAGCCACTACGCCCAGCCAATTTATTTAAATTAAAAAAAAAAAAGTTTGTAGAGGCAGGGTCTTGCTGTGTTGTCCAGGCTGGTCTCTATCTCCTGGCCTCAAACAATCCTTCTGTCTCAGCCTTCCCTCCCATAGCCCTGGGATGACTGTTGTGAGCCACTGCACCCAGTCCTGGACATGTATTAATATTTAAAAGGATAACAAATAAGGGAGTTTTTTTGTATTTTTTAAGAGACAGGGTCTTGCTCTGTTTCAGAGAACTGTTGTTCTCGAAAACAAAAACAAAAACAAAAACAAAAAAACGAAAAACAAAAAGAACTCCCTTATTTGAAAATTTCCAGGGATTTACCCTAATGATGACTTGAAAAATCCTTTATGATGGGATATGAATGTTTTTGAAAGAATATACTTTTTTTTTCTTTTTTTAATGAGACTGGGTCTTGCTCTATTGCCCCAGCTGGAGTGTAGGAGTGTGGTCATAGCTCACTACAGCCTTGAATTCCCCAGCTCAAGCGATCCTCCCATTTCAGCCTGCCAAGTAGCTGAGATTACAGGCACATGTCTCCATACCTGGCTTATATATATATATATATTTATTTTTTGTAGAGATGGGTGGGCGGGTCTTACTATGTTGCCCAGGCTCGTCTCGCACTCCTGGCCTCAAGTGATCGGCCCGCTTCAGCCTTCCAAAGTGTTGGGATTACAGGCACGAGCTCCTGGCTGAAACACAACACAGCACAGCAAAACAAAACACTTAATGTACTTCATAATCCCCTTACATAAAAGCCAACGAGGTTTCATTTTTAAAATATGTCAGGTATAGAACCCCCACAACTTTACACATCCACAGTGGGTTTCCAACTAGATGGATGGCCTTAGTGGGAAGTGTGATGGATAAACCTTTCAAGGGGTAAGGCAGAGACAGAACTGGTTAGAGGCAGGAGATTTTCAAGCATATTAACAACACACACACACACGCACACACGCACACACACACACAGTCACATGACATCCAATTCAGGAAGATATATTTTCAAACCAAAAATCAGGATAAATAGTACGAGACATACAAATGGCCCTGGGGAACAATGGAATAGAATCTTTAGCATGTGGAACTGCCCTGGACTCTCCGTGGCCTCTTGACATTCTCCACTGGCTGTGACTCCCATGTTTCTGAGTAGATCTTGGGCTTCTGAGGACCAAATGGCCCCTACGGTTTGGGATCTTGGGCCCATTTCTGTGGGTTTTTTTGTTTTTGTTTTTGTTTTTGAGTCAAGGTATCTCTCTGTCACCCAGCCTGGAGTGCAGTGGCATGGTCTCAGTTCATTGCAACCTCCACCTCCTGGGTTCCAAAGATTCTCCCACCTCAGCCTTCCCACTAGCTGGGACTACAGGCACGAGCCACCACATCTGGCTAATTTTTGTTTTGTTTTGTTTTGTTTTTTTTTTGTAGAGATGGGGTTTCGCCATGTTGTCCAGGCTGGTCTTGAATTCTTGGACTCAAACCATCTGTCCATGCTGGCCTCCCAAGGTGCTGGTAGGTGTGAACCACGGCGCCCAACCCCATTTCTTACTCTTAGTCTATTCCAGCAGCTTCTTCCTGGTCCTTGGGTAAGTTGCCCATTGGGCTCTGTCTACTGAAACAATCACAAGTTAGTTCTTTAGTGGAACATGTCTAACTCCTCTTCAAATCCCCCAGCTCCTAGTATAGGGTTTGATTCAGAACAAGCAGTCAATCAGTGTTTGTTGAATGAGATTGAATTAGCATGGGTGAGAATTAGCAATGCTCTCCTACTTCCTGAGCCACCTGGATCAATACCTCCTGGCGTGCCTCAGCCCAGACAACCAGGCTGGCCCTGCAGACAGCCTTAGCCTCCTGTCCCTGTGGGTGTGCGGCTGGCTGCCTTCTTCTCCACGTAGATGCAGGCCTGGCTTTGGGGAGCATCCAGCCGGGCCCTGCTTGAAGGCCGCAGCTCCACTGGGCACATGTGGATTGCCCTGAAGCAGCATTTTCCCAAGGTTTGGCTGTGCTAATTATTCCTTCCCCCCCTGCTGTTAAAACCTTGGACTAGAAAATGAAATCAGGGAGGGGGCGTGGAAGGGCAGCTGGGAAGGAAAGGAGTTAATAAGCAGAACAAGGTCACCCATCTGCTGCCGCTTTCCACACTCCCTTATCTGTGACGCCATCCTCTCCAAGGTCCCCTCTTTTCATTAAAACTGTTGAATTACCCAAAATGATAAAATTAACTAACTTTTTACTGGCCTTCTGTCTTAGACATAACAGAGCTTGCCTTGATATTGCAGCTGTCCTGATGGGCTGCGCTTCTCTCCTCCCCGCAGCTCCTAAGAGGAAAAGCAGCGGCTGGTGGAGAGGCTATGAGACCAGTCTGGCCCCCGTCCCCCACCTGGGCAGGCAGACTGTGAGTGTCTGCAAGGGTCTGTTTCCTGGGCAGGTGAGAGACAGACCTGCCAGCTCCTGCTCTCTGATAGGGCTGTGACAATACCTTGTCATTCCACACCTCTGCAGGGGAGAGGGGATGAGATGGCCAGGCTTCCCAAAGCCAGGAAGCCAGAGCGTCTGTAAGATCATGTGGCCTCTGCGATGCCCCTGCATCTTCCATGGACCAGGAGGAGAAGCAGAGGAATGCACGGGCAAACCCTGCCCTTGACAGAGGTGCTGGGCTGGAAGGGAAAGAGCGTGTTACCACTGGGCCAAGTAAAATCCAGTTGTTGTGTGATCCTGAGCACTGAAATTCAGTGAGTCTCAATTTCTTCAACTGTGAAATAGGAACAGTAACCACTATGTCGCAGGACTGAAGGGAATAACATATTACATTCTAGCACCTGCTTGGCAGATAGTGGGTGTTCGGGTAATGGTTGTTTGACCAATTATTCCTAAACAGACCTAGCATATAAATCTTAATGTAACCACGAAGGCCACAGCAAGAAACCAAAACAAAAAGTAAAAGTAGGGGAAAGGCTGATATTTAAATTCCTTCAGGATACTTTGAAAAACACAAATGAAAATATTATAAATGCTGTTACGTGTTTTCTACTTTTCAATCTAGTGATATATCTTGGAGATCGTTTTAAATTAGTACCTAGAGATTTGCCTCATTCTTTTAAAAAATCGACTGCATCCGACAGACACATGAAAAAAATGTTCATCATCACTGGTCATCAAAGAAATGCAAATCAAAACCACAATGAGATACCATTTCACTCCAATTAGAATGGTTATCATTAAAAAGTCAGGAAACAACAGATGCTGGAGAGGATATGGAGAAATAGGAACACTTTTACATTGTTGGTGGGAGTGTAAATTAGTTCAACTATTGTGGAAGACAGTGTGGCGATTCCTCAAGGATCTAGAACTAGAAATACCATTTGACCCAGCCATCCCATTACTGGGTATATACCCAAAGGATTATAAATCATGCTGCTATAAAGACACATGCACACGTATGTTTACTGCGGCACTATTCACAATAGCAAAGAGTTGGAACCAATCCAAATGTCCATCAATGATAGACTAGATTAAGAAAATGTGGCACATATACACTATGGAATACTATTGCAGCATAAAAACAAATGAGTTCATGTCCTTTGCAGGGACATGGATGAAGCTGGAAATCATCATTTTCAGCAAACTGTCACAAGGACAGAAAACCAAACATTGCATTTTCTCACTCATAGGTGGGAGTTGAACAATGAGAACACATGGACACAGGGCGGGGAACATCACACACCGAGGCCTATGGGGGAGTCGGGGACTGCGGGAAGGATAGCATTAGGAGAAATAACTAATATAAATGTCGAGTTGATGGGTGCAGCAAACCAACATGGCACATATATACCTATGTAACAAACCTATACATTGTGCACAGGAACCCTAGAACTTAAAGTATAATAAAAATAAATAAATAAACTTATTTCTTTTATAAATTAAAAAAAAAAAGAAAAAATCGACTGCATAAGCTGGACGCTGTGGCTCATGCCTGTAATTCCAGCACTTTGAGAAGCTGAGGTGGGTGGATCACTTGAGACCAGGAGCTCAAGACCAACCTGGCCAAAATGGTGTATTTTTGTCTCTACTGAAAATGCAAAAATTAGCCAGATGTGGTGGCACACACCTGTAATCCCAGCTACTTGGGAGGCTGAGGCACGAGAATCGCATGAACCTGGGAGGCAGAGGTTTCAGGGAGCCGAGATCACACCACTGCATTCCAGCCTGGGCAACAGAGTGAGACTCTGTCTCAAAAATAAAAATAAAATAAAAATGAAAGACTCCATGATAGTCTATAACCTGGACATAGCAGGCCTCTATTGACCAACAGGTACATATGATATTTTGCTGTGTTCAATGTTGACCCCATGAATATCCTTGTACCTACTTTTTGGCATACCTGTGTCAGTGTACCTATAGCCCTACACCTTTCAATACCTTAATAAACAACTTGGGCGAAAATATGGAAGGCACATTTTTCAAGTGTGCTGAAAGGGAGCACTAGTACAATTGGTGAACAGAATTTTGTGTGTGTCTCCATGAGACTATCATTCATATAGTCTCATTTATATACAAATTATATTTATCACTTATATATTGAGTACCTACTGTGTACCAGATACTGTTGCAGGCACTTAGTATCCATCAATGAGCAAAACCAAGAAAGATACCTGCTTTGTGGAGGTGACAAACTAGCAGAAGACAGCTAATAGACAATAAATAAAGAAATTACATAGCATGTTAGAAAGAGATCAGTGATGCAGACAATGGGGAAAAGGCAGACAGTGTATAGGGAGTCTAGAGTTCTGGGGCACTTTGAGAGGCTGAGGTGGGTGGAT
>NW_012117932.1:523581-525806 GCF_000951035.1 Colobus angolensis palliatus | reverse complement strand
AGAGAAAATTCCAGGATGCCAACATCTCACCTACACAGTAGGATGCAGGAGGCAGATGCTATTTGTGTGGATGGTGACGTCACCCTGTTGTCACATAGTGAGTTTACAGTTGTCAGAAACCCCTATGGTAAGTGGGTTGCTTGTTTTTTCAGGAATAGCTATTAAACCAACTGATCCTAATTCTGTTCTACATAAGCTTGTATTTTTCAGCCTCAGTGTAGGGCGTTTGTGAGTTTTTCCCAAAATAGCTATTAGGAATAGCTATTAAACCAACTGATCCTTATTCTGTTCTATGTAAGCTTGTATTTTTCAACCTCAGTGCAGGGTGTTTGTGAGTTTTCCCCCCAATAATTTCCTTTCTTTAGTTTCGCTCTGTGTTTTACTCTGTTGAGATGCTGATTCCTGATTCTAAATAATCAGAGTTTGGTGGTCCTCAAGACATTTTTTTCCCAAACTAGGGAGTCAGGACTTGATTCTGAAGGCAGTAGGGAGCTACTGAAGGGCTTTAAGCAGGATAATAATAACGTTTTCCTGCTAGAGGTATCACCCAAGGAGCAGAGGTGAGGATTAACTTGGCGGCTGCAAGATCATGTTGGACCTCGGAGAGGAGACTTGGAGAAGGCCTCTTCCAAGTCAGCAGCAGTGAGAGCCGAGAGAAGGGGGTGGACAGATGACACGTGGGGAGTGGAAGGATGAGAGTGTGGAGCTGCTGCGGATGCCCCCAAGGGTGAGGAGATGAAGCCTTTTATCAAAATAAAGAGGCTGGGGGGGAAGAGGTGGGTGAGCCTGACTTTGGCTGTGATGGTGGTGAGGAGTGGCTGGGTTTCCAATGAAATGAAGCTGTCTCCCGGGCCTGGGAGACGGGTCTAGCCTGGGACCTCTTGTGGAAGTTATCCGCTTACTGAGGGAGCTAGGAAGAGTGCACGCGTGAAAGAAGGATATGATAGCAGCTTCCAGGTGCTGCCATGTGGAAGAGGACACAGTCACCTGTGTAGCTCTGAGGCCAAAACTAGGGTGAAGTCTGAGTTGTAGGGATGTGCCTTTCAGAGCAATAACAGGAGAACTTTTCAACAGGACCATTGCAGTCCTATTGCGGGCAGTAGCTGACAACCTGTAGTCACTATGTGGGAGGGATCGTCTACTGAATGGCCAGAGATAAGATGGGTTCCTGCCCGCAAGGAGTTCCTGATCGTTAGAGGATTTCAGAAGGGAAATGACCAGTGACTCAACTGTTCATCACTAGGAGCTCAGAAAAGGGAAAGACTGGCATGAACTAGAAAGGAAAAAAGGATGACCTCTATCTGGATGTATTAAAAAGAGGGATTCTCTAGATCTCTGCAGCTGGGAAGAAGAGACCAGCTGAAGGCCAGTTTATAGCCTGGTATGGTAGGCTACCCTCTGCTTCGACCCCTCTAAATGCTTCTCATCTCCCTCAAAGTCAACTCCAAGGCCTTTCAGTGGCCTGTAGGCTCCACAGGGCCCGTGTCGGATCTTGTCTCCTACCGCCCTCCCCCAGCCTGCACGGTGCCAGCTGCACTTCTTCCTACATTCCCTTCAGCAGGCCAGGCACGCTCCTGCCTCGGGGCCTTCGAAACTATTGCTGGTGCCTGAATGTTCTTCCCAAAGATTTGCACAGGTCTGACTCCCACACGCTTTTTGGATTTCTGCTCAAATGTCACCTTCTCGTGGGGAGCCCTGATTTCCCTACCTAAACCAGCAACTCCACCCCCTTCTCTCTGCTTGGTCTTCACAGCGTTCATCACCTTCTTACATACTGCAGTATTTATGTGATTATTGTCTGTCTCCCGCAATTAGAATAGAAGCTCCATGAGGGCAAGGACTTTATCTGTTTTGATCACTGCTGTATGTCTAGTGCCTGGAAATGTGCCTGGCACAGGGGGAAGAACCCTGTAAATATTTGTTGAATGAATGAATAAACAAATGAATGAACAACTTCATGGTCCATATTGAGGGGTTCTGGAAGATGAGGTTGCGTTAGTACAGTTGTCCAACTGTGGAAGTTCTGGTTCTGGCATGAAAGCTTGGACTGATATGGTTCAAAATATGGAGACCTTTTGTTTTTTTTCCCTAGAGAGACAAAATGAAAATTGTGGTTTAGTAGCAGAAATCCATCAAGAAAAAAATGTAATTTCTCCAAGGGGAGCTGGATTAGACTCTCTTTGGTCTTGGAATAGCAAATGCATTATTTATTTATTTATTTATTT
>NW_012117932.1:498485-523061 GCF_000951035.1 Colobus angolensis palliatus | reverse complement strand
AGCCACCGCGCCTGGCCTATTTATTTATTTATGAGACAGAGTCTCTCTCTGTTGCCCAGGCTGGAGTGCAATGGCATGATCTTGGCTCACTGCAACCTCTGCCTCCCGCGTTCAAGCGATTCTCCCACCTCAGCCTCCCCAGTAGCTGGAATTACAGGCACCCATCATCATGCCCGGCTAATTTTTGTATTTTTGTAGAGATGGGGTTTCACTGTCTTGGCCAGGCTGGTCTCGAACTCCTGACCTCAGGTGATCCTCCCACCTCAGCCTCCCAAAGTGCTGGGATTACAGGCGTGAGCCGCCATGCCTGGCCCAGTTACAACATTTTCTAAGGGCCTGCTGTTGCTCAAACTCTGCTGAGTTTTGTGGGAGGTCCTAGCATGTAGAGGAGTGGTATAAACCTTAAGGAAAGAGTGGGCACAGCACGTGACCCCCACGCCCCACACCTGCTCCCGAAGCTCCAGACAACTGTGGACTTTTAATATTGCTTGTTAAAGGAATGAACCAATGAACAAACTTGTGATTTAGTTGGGGGGACAAAGCAAACGTGTTAAAAGGACTTTATTAACTCACAAGCAACAAATGGAGTAAAAATTGGTACTGTGCTTCAGAGGAATAAGGTTGAACTTTGAAATTGTATCTTCAAAGGCAGCAGTGGCTAAGAGCATAAACTCTGAAGCCAGACAGCCTGGGTTAAAATCACAGCTCTCCTGGTATTAGCCGTGTGACCTTATCCATTTAATCTCTCTTCTTTAGTTTATTTATCTATAAAATGGGGTAATAAGTGTACCTCTCTCACAGGATTCTTATAAAGATTAAAGGAATACAGATGAAGCACTTAACCAGCACAGCATCTAATAATTGCTGTGCAATTGCTGACATTTACAACTAGATTTGGGTGGGTTTCAGAGGCTGAACTTTAGACAATTTTTTCTACCCTAGCTTTGATACAGCTTCTGGCAAATTCTAGGAGTTCATTAAATAGACACATTTTCTGCCCTCTGCAAGTTTCAGTTTTCTCATCTGTCAAACAGTAACAATAATCCTACCTTATAGGACTGGGGTAGAATTTAAATAAAATTTCTTGCTTCAATACATAGCACATGATGTGTGCTAAGTAAATGTGTTTTGAATGAATGACACGTGTGAATCACTACCTATGGTGAATTTGAAGTGAGTGAGCCTTCAAGGAATGTAAGTAGGGGAGTGATCGGAGGCGGGTAGGCGTGATTGAGGTGTTTGCTGAGTGACCATTATGAGTCAGATTTTGAAGGAAGAGCAGATTACAGATTGGCTGAAAAAAGAGAAAAGCCATTCTTGGTAGATGAAAAAGCATGGAAAATCTCCAAGAAAAGCTGAAAGGAGAATGAAAATAGAGTTAACGAGATGGGAAGACCAGTTTTTGCAACACTTTGAAGGTCAGGAGTTTTCCTTTGTACTTAGAGCCGCCATTGAATATTCCTGGGCTGTGATTTGCCTCCTGTCTTAGCCAATTGGATCATAACATGAATCTGTCACCAACCTTTGCCATTTAGGGTTGGGAGAATGGACCTCTCAATGGTTAGGGTAATTCCAGCATCACTTCCTAAAGTCTACTCAGAGTTTTCACAATACTTTTTGGGGTAAGAAAAAACACTTTAAAATTGCGGACAAACTTCCTGTGATTCTAGGAATATGTTTTTCTTATTGGTCAAAATTCCATGAGAAATACCAAATCCAGGATAGGCAAATGAGCCTGTTCCCAGCTGCAGTCATGTTGCCAGCGGAATCTGAAACACTTTTTAAAAAGCCCCCAAAGTCTTTCGACATGAACACAGGCACTTTGCCGGCAGCTTGAGACCTAACGCTCTGGGGAATGCCCTCCCGTAGAAGGGGATAATGTGAGGAAACTGAAAAAGACGTGGAAGAACCCTTTTCAGACGGAATGGAACAATGCCCTGCTGGCCCCTAGTCCTTGCGCTCCTGCTGCACGATTCTTCACTTCACTCGCAAGATGCTGCTGGGGAAATGGAAGTGATTAGAATATGTCTCCCAACCCGTTTCTGTAGTCTCTTGCCTGTGGGTGCCACCACCCTTTGAGAACTGAAAAACGTGTGTGCCCCCACCTCCAGGCAGAGCTCCAGGCCTGCCCATGCACACTTTGCCTGTAATATTTGCAGGTCACAGACCAGGGGCCCATCCCATGGCCTCCGTTAAAAACCCACACTGCTGAGACAGCTACTTCCTTTATCTTATATTATTGTTTACATGTTTGTCTGCACAGTAGATTGCAAATGTGTTGACAGTGGCCCCAGGTCTTAAGTGATTTTGGCATTCTCCCTAGCTTTTTTTTTTTTTTTTTTGACAGAGTCTCACTCTGTTGCCCAGGCTGGAGTGCAGTGGCACAAACATGGCTCACGGCAGCCTCGACCTCCTGGGCTCAAGCAATCCTCCCAAGTAGCTGGGACTACAGGCGTGCACCACCATGCCTAGCTAATATTTTCTTTTGTAGAGACAGGATCTCGCTATGTTGCCTAGGCTGGTCTCAAACTCCTGGGTTCAAGTGGTGGTCCCACCTCAGCCTCCCAAAGTGCGGGGATTACAGGCATGAGCCACTGGCCTCTCCCTAGCATTGATACAGTTTCTGGCAAATTCTAGAAGCTCATTAAATATTTGTTGATGTGAATCCCCACCTTAGTGACCGGTGCCGGTGCAACTGCTTTCTTTTTAGTGTAAGGAAACTGAACTTCTTCTCCAAATAAAATTAGTAAATCTCAAAGAGAGAAGAATCGGGTCTGCAGCCCAAACCCGCGTGCCTTTGGGGGACCACGCACAACAAGAATGCTTTATGCCTTGGCTTTTCCAGACACAGGCTCAACACGAGGAAACAGCATGCACAGTGGAATTATAACAAGGTGATCTTTAGATTTTTTGTGTTTTTCTTTTGCCCCAACCCTGATCTGTGGCGCTTGAACAATCCTGGTTTCCGGAGAACAGCCTACTGTAATGATAATCCAGGAAGTAAACTGCCCTTTGAAAAGCAAGGAAGAAACCAGTGGACTAAGTATTTACTTCTGTTTAATGCTCCAGGGCTTCTGTTTCCAGCTTTGAAGAGTTCCTGGCAAACGCTTTGTGAAGTCATTAATCCTTGGGGCAAATCTAAATGTCTTGCACAGCCGGGTGCGGTGGCTCACGCCTGTAATCCCAGCCCTTTGGGAGGTGGAGGCAGGCGGATCACTTCAGTCCAGGAGTTTGCAACCAGCCTGGGCAACATAGTGAGACCCTGTCTCTATAAAAATAAATAATAAAAAAAGAAATCTGAAATAATCCTCTCTCTTGCAGATAATCATGCTTTCCACATTTCACATGCACATACACATAAACGAAAAAGTGTTATTCTATGCATATTAGTAGCCTGTTTTTCTCTAATAATATTCATTCATTATGGATCAGTAAATACGTACCAAGAGCATTGTTTTGAGTGGCTGTATATAGTATTCCATTGTGATTGTACCAAAATCTATTTAACCAATTGCCCTATTTGGTAATTTAATAGCTGTATTGGTTTGCTAGGGCTGCCATAACAAAATACCACAGATGAGGTGGCTTAAATTAACAGAAATTTATTTCCTCACAGTCTGGATGCTGGAAGCCCAAGATCAAGGTGTCAGCAGATTTGGTTTCTCCTGAGGCCTCTCTCCTGGGTGTACAGATGGCCGTCTCCTGTGTCCTCACATGGTCTTCCCTCTGTGCCTGTCTGCGTCCTCATTTCTTCTTATAAGGACGTCAGTCGTATCGGATTGAGCCAACTTTAATGCCCTTATTTTGACTGAATTACCTTTTTTTTTTTTTTGAGATGGAGTCTTACTTTGTTTCCCAGACTGGAGTGCAGTGGCTCAATCTTGGTTCACTGCAACCTCCACCTCCCAGTTTCAAGGGACTCTCCTACCTCAGCCTCCCAAGTAGCTGGGATTACAGGTGCCCGACACCACGCCAGGCTAATTTTTGTAGTAGAGACGGGGTTTCATCATGTTGGCCAGGCTGGTCTTGAACTCCTGACCTTAGGTGATCCACCCCCCTCGGCCTCCCAAAGTGCTGGGATAACAGGTGTGAGCCACTGCAACCAGCCTGAATTACCTCTTTAATCACCCGGTCTTCAAATACAGTCACATTCTGAGGTACTGGGGACAGGGCTTCAAATATGAGTTTTTTGGGCAGGGGACACATTTCCACCCATAACAATAGAGAATATTTTTTAAAGCCTTACTATGGGCCAGGAACTGTGTGGATTGCTTTACATAAAGCATCTCATTTAACTCCTTAACAAACCTAGGGTGTAGGTACAACTATTGTCTCCATTTCACAGCTAACAAAACTGTGGCACAGAGAGGTGCAGTAACTTACCTCAAGGGCACACAGCAAGTAAGTGGTAGAGCTGGATCCAAACCAGGCAGTCTAGCTTGAGTCTGCGTTTAGGCACTTGGATGCCGTTATAAGTCACAGTTTTTACTATATTTACTATTATTTCCTATGCACTTGCTAGTTCCCTAAAATAAAGTTAAATTTCTGGGTGAGGCCAAGCATGGTGGCTCATACCTATAATCTCAGCACTTGGGGAGGCCAAGGTGGGTGAATCACTTGAGGTCAGGAGTTTGAGACCAGCCTGGGCAACGTTGTGAAACCCCGTCCTTACTAAAAATACAGAAAATTAGCCGAGCGTGGTGTCGTGTGCCTGTAGTCCCAGCTACTTGGGAGGCCTAGGCAAGAGAATTGCTTGAGCCTGGGAGGTGGAGGCTGCAGTGAGCCAACATTGCACCACTGCACTCCAGCCTGGGCAACAGAGCAAGGCTATTAAAAAAAAAATTCTGGGTAAGTATATTTGAGCATTTTTAGTGTTTTCCATCCACCAGAGCCTATACCCATTTATATCTCCAAAAACAGTGCACGAGGAGCTGTTGGATGCAAAGCCTCTGTGGGGTGTGTGTTGAGTGTGTGTGTGTGTGTGTGAGATAAAATGATTGACTGAGGTGAGGACACACCTAAGAAGAATGAACTCTAATTAGGGTTGTGTGGAGTTCATCTCTTAGACTTCCATTCTCACTTTGTCCATCCTGTCATGCAAAGAAGAGCATAAAGCTGACTGATCCAAATGATGGAGCCAGTTTGGTGAAGAATGCATATAAACACATTATCTTGGAAGTGAAAAGAGAAATCCCATAAAAGTGATTTTCTTTTTGTGTGTTATTTTTCTTAAGACAGGTTTATTGAGATATCATTTACTTTACATAAAGTTAATCAGTTTTTGTTGAAGAACCATTTTCTCCAGTGTCTTCACACTGGTCCTCTCAATTCAACAACAACAACAACAGAAGGCTGGGCGTGGTGACTCACACCTGTAATCCCAGCACTTTGGGAGGCTGAGGTGGGCAGATCACATAAGGTCAGGAGTTCGAGACCAGCCTGGCCAACATGGTGAAACCCCGTCTCTACTAAAAATACAAAAATTAGCCAGGGGTGGTGGTTCATGCCTGTAGTCTCAGCTACTTGGGAGGCTGAGGCAGGACAATCATTCCAACCTGGGAGGTGGAGGTTGCAGTGAGCCAAGATCGCGCAGCTGCACTCCAGTTTGAGTGACACAGTGAGACTCCGTTTCAAAAGACAAACAAAAAAAAATGTGGCCGGGTGCGGTGGCTGACACCTGTAATCCCAGCACTTTGGGAGGCTGAGGTGGGTTGATCACCTGAGGTCAAGAGTTAAAGACCAGCCCGGCCAACATGGTGAAACCCTGTCTCTATTAAAAATATCAAAATTAGCTGGGTATGGTGGCATACGCCTGTAATTCCAGCTACTTGGGAGGCTGAGGCAGGAGAATCACTTGAAACTGGGAGGTGGAGGTTGCACTGAGCCGAGATATACAAGCCAACATCATGCCACTGCACTTCTGCCTGGGCGACAGAGCCAAACTCTGTCTCAAAATAAATAAAATAAATAAATATAAAAATAAAAAACGGGGGAATATTTAATCCATTCCAAAACACACATCAGGAAATGAGGGGAACCATAGGAAGATCCTCCACCTGTAACAAACAGAGCGAGGTTACTGGCTTTCTGCTTGCTCCTAGAATCCAGAGGCATGATGTTTGGAAGAAATTCTGTGTCCTTCAGCCACTCCCCGATATTCAGACATAAGTTACACACATCTGGAGAAGAGTTCTGCCCTGCTGAAGCTAGAAGGGTGCTCAATGGGAAAGAGAAAGGAGCATCAGTCTGCAAAAAAATGATTAAAAGAAAAAAAAAAGAAGAAAATAACAAACGATTTTTGAAAGTGGCTAGGCCATTTTGCATTCCCACCATCAATGCATGAGAGTTCCAGGGCTTTGCATTCTCACCAGCGCTCGATATTGACAGGGTTGATTTTCTTTTCTTTCTTTGGTTTAGTCACCCATATAAGTGTGCGGTGACTACTGACTACTGATGCTGAACTTCTTTTAATGTGCTCACTTGACATCCATATATTTTCCTTGGTGAAATGTCTATTCAAATATTTACCTTTTTTTTTTTTTTTTGAGACGGAGTCTCGCTCTGTCACCCAGGCTGGAGTGCAGTGGCGCGATCTCGGCTCACTGCAAGCTCCACCTCCAGGGTTCACGCCATTCTCCTGCCTCAGCCTCCCAAGTGGCTGGGACTACAGGCGCCCGCCGCCACGCCCGGCTAATTTTTTGCATTTTTAGTAGAGACGGGGTTTCACCGTGTTAACCAGGATGGTCTCGATCTTCTGACCTCGTGATCCACCCGCCTCAGCCTTTGGGATTACAGGCGTGAGCCACCGCACCCGGCCACAATTTTTAATTGAGTTGTTTGTTTCCTTACTATTAAGTGTGAGAATTCTTTTTTTTTTGAGATGGAGTCTTGCTCTGTCCTCCAGGCTGGAGTGCAGTGGTGCGATCTCGGCTCACTGCAACCTCCGCTTCCCGGGTTCAAGCCATTCTCCTGCCTCAGGCTCCTAAGTAGCTGGGATTACAGGCACCTGTCACCAAGTCAGGCTAATTTTTATATTTTTAGTAGAGACAGGGTTTTGCCACATTGGCCAGGCTGGTCTTGAACTCCTGACCTCAAGTGATCCACCCACCTCAGCCTCCCAAAGTGCTGGGATTACAGGTGTGAGCCACCTCACTGGCCAGATTTATTTTCTTTTTGTTCATTTTTTACTTTCTAATTTCTAAGTGTGAGAATTCTTTATAGATTTTGGATATTATCCTTTATCAGGTAAACTTTTACAAATACTTTATTCCAGTCTATGACTTGACTTTTTATTTTCTTAAGTGCATCTTTGAGACAGCAAATGTTTTCAATTTTGATAAAATTCAATTTATGAACTTTAAAAAATATGGCTGGGCATGGTGGCTCATGTCTGTAATTCCAGCACTTTGGAAAGCTGAGGCAGGAGGATTGCTTAAGCCCAGGAGTTTGAGACCAACCTAGGCAACATAATGAGGCCCCATATTTTAAAAAAAAGAATTAGTCAGATATGGTGGCTCATGTCTGTAGTACTAGCTACTTGGGAGGGGGAGGTGAGAGAATTGTGTGAGCCTGGGAGACTGAGGCTGCAGTGAGCTCTGATTGCGTCACTGCACTCTAGAGCCTGGATGACAGAGTGAGACCCTGTCTAAAAAAGAAAGGTTTGTGCCTTTTGTGTTCTACCTTAGAATTTTTTGCCTATCCCAAGATCACAGAGATTTTCCCCAGTGTTTTATTTTGAAGGTTTGTAGTTGTAAGACTTACATTTAGGTTTGTGATTCTTTCCAAGTTAATTGTTTTATATGATGTAAGGTATAAGTCAAAGTTAACTTTATTTTATTTCTTGGCATATGAATATTCAATTATTCTAATACTGTTACTTGAAACATAAAGGCACCGTAAAACTTCCAATACTTTTTTTTTTTTTTTTTTGAGACGGAGTCTCGCTCTGCCGCCCAGGCTGGAGTGCAGGGGCGCAATCTCAGCTCACTGCAAGCTCCGCCTCCCGGGTTTACGCCATTCTCCTGCCTCAGCCTCCGGAGTAGCCGGGACTACAGGCGCCCGCCACCACGCCCGGCTAGTTTTTTGTATTTTTAGTAGAGACGGGGTTTCACCGTGTTAGCCAGGAGGGGATGAGGCGTGGGCGCTGCTGAGAGGCTGTGGCTCTATGGAAGTTGTCTTGAGAGCCCATCCCCATTCCTCCTCTAAATGGTGCCCGCTGCGGGCTGCTGAGAGGAATGCCTCCCCCCAAGCCCGGGTCTCATGGTTTGGCTCTTTAAAGATGGTGCCTGAGCAGGAGCTGACTTTGAGATTCAGCAATACCGTCAGGACTGAGTGAGCACTGCTTTGGTGAGTTATCTTCAGTCCCGCTTTGGGGGCCTTGGAACAAGCATTTGCAGCTGTTTCTGGTGAAAGATATGGCTGAAGCTTTTGGTGGGCCTGAGACCCTCTCTTACATGATGGAAACCTCAGGGCTAGGCATTCCGTGGTCCTCCCCAGTTTCTGTGCACTCTAGAGTCATACACAAATCAGCTGTTACGTTTTTCTCTGAGACTGAGACACTTGCTGAAGGTAATGCAGTAATTTAGTCCTCCTGGCCCCAATTCTGTTTCTTGCAGGCTTGAATATCCAGCTGCCTCCCAGGCCTTCCATTGATGGGACTCTCAGCTTCTCAAATTTATCATATCCAAATTAGAATTCATTCTTCTCCTTCTTGCTCTTCATCTCCCCATCTCAAACTGCTTTTCGTCCCAATCTCTTCTCTTGGTAATATTTCACCAACCGCCCCACTACCCAAACCAGGAACCAGGGAAGCATCTCAACATGCACCTCTCCTGCATCTCCAGTATCAGATCAGTCCCTAAGCTCTGTTGATTCTAGCTTTCAAATAGCTCCTAGATTTGTGCTTTGCTTTCTGTCCCTTCCTGGTACCCCTTTGGTTCAGAATGTCAACATCTATGATAAAGCTAGATCTAGATAAAGCTTGTCCAACCTGTGGCCTGCGGGCCACATGCAGCTCAGGACAGTTTTGAATGTGGCCCAACACAAATTCGCAAACTTTTTTAAAACATTATAAATTCGCCAGGCACGGTGGCATGTGCCTGTAATCCCAGCTACTTGGGAGGCTGAGACAGGAGAATCACTTGAACTGGGAGGTGGAGGTTGCAGTGAGCCAAGATTGCACCACTGCATTCCAGCCTCGGTGACAGAGACTCCATCTCAAAAAAAAAAAAAAAAAAAGAGAGAGATTATTTTGCGGTTTTTTTAAAGCTTATCAACTATCTCTAGTGTTAGTGTATTTTATGTGTGACCCAAGACAGTTCTTCTTCCGTTGTGACCCAGGGAAGCCAAAAGACTGGACACCCCAGATCTAGATGTTTGAAATGTCCTTTTGGCTGGTCTACTGTTTCCCAAATCTTCTTTAACTAAGCTATCATCTGCACAGCTGCCAAATAGATCTTTCCAGAATGTGGTCTTGATAATGTCACTCCTCAGCTTCAAAACTCTTTAGTGGCTCCACATTACTTTCTAGATAAAGATCAGACTCTCCGACTTGGCACCAGGTCCTGTGTTGGCTTGGGCCGCATGCCCCTTTGCCCTTTGGACTTTAGCAATAAAGACCTCTTATTTTATGTCTGGCTTTTTCTCCTACATGATGGCAATCTCATTGTAACAATTTGTTTACACACCTGCCTTCCTCGCTAAACTACGAAGCACTTGAGGGCAGGGACTCTGTTTAGCTTGTTGCGGCCTTTCACACAGGGCCTGGTGTGAAGTCCGTACAGTCATTCATTTCATAAACATAAAGATAAACGCGAACATCTCCCATCATGTGCCAACATTCTTGCATATATTAAAATGTCAAGTTCCTTTGTTGGAATCTCTTAGTAATTTTAAACTGGAGATCAAGAGTACCACATTTTAGGACAATACTGAATGCTGACCACCTGGGAGTTGCTTTCCAAAGTGAAGAATGACTGTAAATTAAAATGCCGGCATTTGGCTGAGCACAGTGGCTCACTCCTGTAATCCTGCACTTTGGGAGGATGAGGTGGGTGAATCACCTGAGGTCATGAGTTTGAGACCACCCTGGCCAACATGGTGAAACCCTGTCTCTACTAAAAATACAAAAATTAGCCAGGTGTGGTGGCGCATGCCTGTAATCCCAGCTACTTGGGAGGCTAAGGCACGAGAATCTCTTGAACCTGGGAAGTTGAGGTTGCAGTGAGCCTAGATCGCACCACTGCACTCCAGCCTGGGCGACAGCGCAAGACTCCATCTCAACAAAACAAAACAAAACAAAACCAAAAGAGAAATGCTGGCATCTGAAACGCTTACATGAAAGTAATCCTGTTTCATGCTCAGTTGTTCATTTTGCTCTTGGAATATGAGATAGATCAAGTGACAAGGCTTTGGGGGGTCGTTTAGGCTGCTATGTGAGGAGGATAAAGAGACCGGCAGTGAGAGGAAAGCCTGTCCAAAACAGAATTCATGGTTTTGCCACCATCTTCTTGACCCACCCATGGGCCCCTTGTCAGTTAACAGCATCACGGGAAGGCCAGTCTCCTCCTGGCTTTCTCCCCTCACACCCTGTGTGCCAGCCCCTCAGAAATTCCCTGAGTTTGTGAGAGCTCCCTGGACACCATCATATGTCCTTGCTTTGGTACGGGTCAATGGTGTTCTTCCATTGGCCCTTGACTTGGTGGGTTCTGGGTTCTGCATTCCTCTTTACTGTGTGTGTGTGTATGTACGTGTGTGTGTGTGTGTGAGCGCATATCTGTGTTTTTACCCTCCTTGATCCGAATCAACTGCCTCCTCATCCATGGAGTTTTCTCACCTCCTCCAGGAAGAGTCAGTCTCTTGTTACTGTACCTTGTTGAGACAGTTGACATGCTGATTATTTGTGTCTGTATGTACTGTGGGTCCCCACTGCATAGGGGCTGTGTTCACTTTTTCTTGAAAGGTGCCCCCCACCCTAGCACAGTGCTTGGCACAGAGTATTCCTGAATTGCTACATAAATGTTAGTGTTAAAGTCACTCACTCACTCGCTCACTCTGCTCCTTCATTTGATCAGCCACTACCAGGCTGGCATCCATTTTTCCTAACCTCCCTCCCCATCCAGTGCAAGGACTTTGCAGACAGAAACTCTTCCTTTTCTTTCTTTTTATGTATGTATTTATTTATTTTTTTTTGAGACGGAGTCTCGCTCTGTTGCCCAGGCTGGAGTGCAGTGGTGCGATCTAGGCTTACTGCAAGCTCTGCCTCCCGGGTTCACGCCATTCTCCTGCCTCAGCCTCCCAAGTAGCTGGGACTGCAGGCGTCCGCCATCACGCCCGGCTAATTTTTTTGTATTTTTAATAGAGACAGGGTTTCACCGTGTTAGCCAGGATGGTCTCGATCTCTTGACCTCGTGATCTGCCCGCCTCAGCCTCCCAAAGTGCTGGATTACAGGCAGGAGCCACCGTGCCCAGCTCTTTTTAATTTTTTTTTAAGATGGAGTCTTACTCTGTTGCCCAGGCTGCAGGGCAGTGGTACAATCTCAGCTCACTGCAACCTCTGCCTCATGGGTTCAAGTGTTTCTCCTGCCTCAGCCTCCTAAGTAATTGGGATTACAGGCACATGCCACCACGCTTGGCTAATTTTTTGTATTTTTAGTAGAGACGGGGTTTCACCATGTTGGCCAGGCTACACTTGAACTCCTGAACTCAAGTGATCCTCCCGCCTTAGCCTCCCAAAGTGCTGGGATTACAGGTGTGAACCACCGTGTCTGGTCAACAAACAGAAACCCTTTGTGAGGTCTGTGCCAGGCCTAAAGTGTTCTCTCTCCTGGCTTCCCATCAACCCCTACATTCCTTCCTGAACAAAGTTATTTCTTTTTCCCTCTTTCCTTCTTTAAAACACAGCCCTTGTTGATCTTTCTATTTGGATTACCTGTGTATAAAAACCTGGTGTGCTCTGAGGGTGGTCTTTTGGAGAAGGATAATCAAAACTCTCCAAGATGAGCCTCCTGATGGTGTCCAGGACTATGGTCTCCATATTAAGCAAAAAGTTTCATCGACTCTATCTTTTATTCTGCAGTAGCATCTCTTCCTCAAAGATGAGTCAGCAGTCATTTGAAGAGGAGGAAAGACTGGGTTGGGGAAGAATCTGGGGCAAAGTGAAGCCAAATTGAGAACGAGGAGAAAAGAAGATGCTAAGGCCTCAGATAAGGAGGACTTGAGTGTTACAGCTTTTCGAATTTGTCTAGCAGGCTTTCTGCTTTTTACTGGAAACTGCCCCCCCCAAGCCCCCCCAAAATAAAAATAAAAACAAATAAATAAAAAAGAAAGATTTAAAAAATAGAAAGGAGGGCATGGGAATCCTGGCTGCTCAGAGGACACCCAGCTCTGAGTTGAGTAGCCTCCGATGAAGTGCCACTTCTGCTTATGGTTGTCCCTTCCCATCTATCCTGGTTCTGTTTATCCTGCCTCATATCTTTCAGAATAGTCAGGGCAGCTTCCCCTATTCTCTTGCCACTGGCTCCAGCATCCCGCCTGTCATGTATTCTATCTTTTGCTTCTTCAAAGTATCTCTAAGATGGACTCTTCCTTTCTGCTCTCCATCAAGTTCCGTCCCCCCGGGCTGAGCCCGTTCCTCTGCGATGGGTTCTGCAGATGGTCCTGTGTGGTCCAGTCTTCCAAATGCACCTCTTCAGGGATGCCTGTCCTGAGTTAGAGAAATGTGAGCAACCTCGAGGCCCTGCGGGAAGTTCTTCCTTCTGACTCAGCATACTTATTCCTCACTGCACCTGAAAGGAAACCCCTCAATGCAGTTTTTGGAGCTGTCTCCAGTCCCCAGTGTCTTCCTGACCTTGCATTCCTACAGTGGTTGAGATAAACCTTTCTCCTCCCCACTTACTCTGCCACTTAATCTGCATCCTGCCATCCAGGAAAGGACTCCAACACAGGCTGAAGTCTCCTTCTTTGCTTGCATATTGAATGAGCCTGCCGTTGCTGGGCGTGTCTCTATCCTCTTGCTGGTTGAAATGGCATTGCTTTCGGCCAAAAAGCCTTTGAAAACTTCGCAGAGCCATGTCATCTGTCACATACATTGCAAAGAGCAAAATGGGTCCAAGTTAAGGCAAATTTAGTCGTTTAGCATAGGGTTGTTTTTGAACGATCCCAGGGCTGTTGGTTTTGTCCCCCCACCTCCCAATTTGCTGCTGCTGCTGGGGTGTCTGTGAGTCTCTCACCGTGTGTTGTTTAGGGCTGGGCTCAAGGGACGCTCACTACACACACGCTAATTGACTTTTTGAGTTAGTCATTTGGTCTTTGACAAACATTTATTTACTGCCCACAGAGAAGGCTCAAGTAGACTTTTACGTATCTTCCCAAACGGCACCAAAATTCAACAAGAGCCACCCAACACCTAGAAAAGGACTTTGACCAATGAAAGCAACCCGAGAACAGGTTTCACTGCCTTCAGCTCCCCTTGAGCAGGCGCCAAGCTCAGTGCGTTGGGAACAGGCACAGAGAGCTCACTTGCTGCATGCTGTTTACTCAGAAATAGCTTCCTGAAGCATGAGTCTGTTGGTGAGAACTCAGCCTTACAAAGTCAACACAAGGCTTTTGGCTGATGCTTCAGGACACTGGGCTGCTGATGCCTTCCATGCAGATCCAGAACTTCTTGTCCTCCGGGTTCACAATTTCACAGCACAGGGAGTCAGTCCTGGCTTGGCCTCTCCCTCTCACAGGCCTGTGGTCAGGGTTTGTGGCCAACTGTAGGGCTTCCTTAGGGATTTGTAAATCCATTTCTCTAAGTGACCTCCTCGAGCTGCAGCCTTGGGGCTGGTTCTCAGCTCTCTGTGTGACTGCAGCTCCCTGGGGCTGAACATGGAAATGACATCCCAGTAGCCAAGTGGACAAGTAGACTCTGAGAGGTGGCTATTGAGGCAGAGTAAGGGAGTAAGGAACTAGTGGGAATCTCTATTGGCAACAGAAATGCAAACGTACCTTCAGTTCAGGTTTAAAGGCCTAGTCAATGATTACATATTTTTATTATTTACCTAGTAAAAATTCCCTTGAGAGAGAGAGACAGAGAGAGAGAGAGAGAGAGACAGGTGCTTGATTCTCCACCTCCAAATTTTAGGGTCTATTCAGAGCTTTTGTGGCCGTGTGGGTACATCTGTGATCTCTGGCTTCTGGGCTGCGCTCACTCAGAGCAGGGTAATCCAATGGTAGGCCTAAGCCTTGTAGACCTTAGCCTGGGAGAGGTTCTGCTTGAAGCAGAAAGTGTGGAGCCACAGGGAGGCTGCAGCTCAACAAGGTAATTCTCCCAGCCTCCAGATGACAAAGGTTGCATTTACACCTGGCCAGGAGGTTTAATGGTTGCAGAGAGCCAAGATCGCACCCCAGCCTGGATGACAGAGCAAGACTCCGTCTCAAAAAAAAAAAAAAAAAAAAAATCACCAACAAGAGACAGTACAACGGGAAGGAGGAGAAAAATGGCTCCGTGTCCTTGCTCTAGAGGAGGAACCCCTAGGTTTAACCCCTAGGTGCGACCCCTGGGTGGGGAGCCATGAGTGAGGGTCCTGGATGGGAGCCTTTGAGGAGAGACGGAGCCAGTGTTCCCCACGCCAGCATGAACAGCATAGTTGCCACAAATCCCATGAAAAAATGTCCCCCTGTGGGCCAGGGTTGTCTTTCTCACCATGGCTGTGGAGAAAGAAGTCTCTGCCGTAAAGATCTTCCCCTGGGGGCTTGCAGGGACACTGTGCCATGTTACTGGTTCTTTTATATCTTTGCCTTCTTGTTAGAGCTCTGAGACCAGGCTGTCTTTTTGTCACCAAATCAGGCCGACTGGCATAGCAGTTACATGCTTCCACCTCGTGTCAGGCTCCCTGGGTTCAAATCTCAGCTCCACCACTCACTTGTGGCTTCGGGCAAATAGTCTCCGCTCTCCATGCCTTGGTTTTCCCGTTTATATAATGGGCATGGTAGTAGTACTTGCCTTATAGAATATTGTTGGGGTTAAATGAGATAAAGTGTCATAATAATAATAATAAATTATTATTATTTCATGGAAAAATGCAATTCAGGGGACTCAGAGATAGCTTTAGCTGTGGGTCGATGGTATCTGAGTTCGATGCATCTTAACCAGAATGATGACAGATTTATGTATAGCAGAGACTTGGGGATGCTGGTGTCCACAGGATGGTGGTTACACATTAATTTTTCACATATTAATCTGATCACACCAAGAAAGCCACAGAACCCCATCAATGAGTAGGATCTTCATAATAAAGTTTTTATGGCAGAGGCAAGATCGATCTTTTAGGTAATTAGCAATAAATAGTATTGGATGTCTATACAGAAGACACTCTGGTCAGTGCAGGGGACCTAGCAGAATTGGATCCAGGCCCTCCTCCCTCAATAAATTTACCATCTTGATAGGGGGACAAGACATACATGTAAATAGATAGCTAACAACTCAAGATAACATATGTCAAATGCCAAATGAGTTGTATTGTAGAGCAAATGTATTTGTGTCTTATCTCTTCTACTCACTGCCTGAAGACAGAAACCACATCTGTCTTGCTCATGATATGCCCTCTGCACACATCTGCATTATTGCTGAGGCTTCCTGAATACTTACTTTGGCCCAGGCACCATTCTCAGTGCTTCATAGGCATTAGCTCTTTTAAGCTTATCATGTAGGCTATGATGTAGATACTATCATCAGCGCATTTTCAGGATGGGAAGAGTGGGTGAGAGAGAAATGCAAAAACTTGCTCAAAGCCACGTGGGAACACCCGTTACCACTCTGCAGTGTCCATTGCACATACTGGGCACTCTTTCCCCAGCTGCCCCCTCCAGTGCCTAGTGCTGTACCTGGCACAGGGGACGGGAAAATGCATTTATGGGGAACCTGCCAATGTTCCAGACACTGCTAGGCACTTAACGTGGGCCTTCTCACTTCATCTTTACCAACTCCATTGAGGTAGGGACCACAATGTTCATATTAAGGAGGAAGGGGGTTCTGAGAGGCCAAGGATGTAGGCAGGGTACAGGCTGGCAAAAAATGCTTCCGGGGCCATGTGCGGTGGCTCATACCTGTAATCCTAGCACTTTGGAAGGCCGAGGTGGGTGGATCACTTGAGGCCAGGAGTTTGAGACCAGCCTGGCCAACATGAAAAAATGCTGTGTCTACTAAAAATACAAAAGATTAGCTGGGCATAGTGCCACATGCCTGTAATCTCAGCTTCTTGGGTGGCTGGGGCAGAGAATCGCTTAAACCCAGGAGGCAGAGGTTGCAGTCGCTGAGACTGCACCACTGCACTCCAGCCTGGGTGATGGAGTGAGACTCTGTCTCACCAAAAAAAAAAAAGCCTTCCTGAATGATTTACAAACCAATGGTAGGCTGACTTGGCCTGGGACAAGTTTGGAGCTCAGAGGATTGGGGTGGTGAAGGAAGTCTTCCAAGAAGCAGTGTGTCCACTGGATCATGAAGGGATTGGATCTGGGTAAGCAAGAAGTGTGGGAGAGAGATGGAACTTGAGTGGGAAGGCTGCACAGGAGCCTTGGCAAGGAGCACATGCCAGCAGGCTGGCTGAAGTAAGCGATATGTACAAACAAGCTGGGACAGTGACAATGATAGATCAAGGACAGATTATAAGAGGCCTTGAGTGCCCAGCAAAGGAGGAGAGACCCTGAAGGAACAGACTCCACAGAAATAAGCTGGCTATGTCTTGAATGCTTAATGTTTCTGGATCTTTAACTGGGTCCAAACATTTGATAAGCCTGGCATGGCCTTTAATTTCTTCATGCTACAATTATATTGAATTGCATAACATCTTTCATCAAGGCCACCGGAAAACTACACAAAACATTTGTTCCATATAGCATGGGAAAGTTTAAAAGTCTTGCAGGAAAATGCCAGTGTCCTCCTTTTCCTGTACTTTTGAGTTAAAGGGACACTCTGAGGTTGTACTGCCTCATTGTTGAGGAAATGGAGCAGGCAATGAGGACCAAGGCATAGACCCTGCTATAACCTACTAGGAGAGCTTAGTGCTGCTCCCAACTGTTCATTTCAGTGCCAGGTGCCCTGGGGTGCCAGATCCACAGCTATGTGTATCACTGCCACCAGTTTGGGTTTCTGGCTGTGTGTGTGACTTTGACACAGCTCCTTACCACTCTGATTTTTGTTTTTCCACCTGTGGAAAAGAGGATCATAGTGGTTCCACTTCCTTTGCTTACCTGGCTATGGTGATGAATGTGCTGGTGTTTGCTGAAGGCCAATGGGAACCTAGACATCACGTAAGCACCTATGCTCTGACTCTGGGTAGCACCCAGATGGTGGTGGTGTTCTCTATTTGCTCTCATTACAGAGACAGAATCTCATTCAATGCCCAGTTCCTTTGCTTTGTCCCATTATAATGAAGCCATGATTATGGACGGGGGTCGGGGGATGATGGTGGTGTGGTAGAGAAAATAAAGACACCAAGACAGTTGTTTGTTTTTCATTGGTGTTTCATATTTTGTTAGCTGTGATTTCTGGACATTGGAAAGTTGTAAAGAGTTATGTAACTTCAGTATCTTGCAAGTTACACTTCAATTATAAGTATATAGTGCAGTGGCTCACACCTGTAATCCCAGCACTTTGGGAGGCTGAGGAGGGAGGATTGCATCAGCCCAAGAGTTTAAGCCCAGCCTAGGCAACATAGTGAGACCCCATTTCTTGAGGGGAGAAATAGGTGTATATATATATATATATATATATATATACACACACACACACATACATACACACGCACACACAAAATATACATATAAATACACATAAATTTTGCCAAAGTTGAAGGTTGGAAGATGAAAGAACTGGTATTTAGTGCTCTAATTTAGAATATAGTTCTTTTAGTACATAACTCTTCTTTTTCATTCATTTTGGGAAAAGATGCTGGCTTTTTTTTTTTTTTTTTTTTTTTTCCCAAGGAGAAAGGCAAAAATGGCTCCTTAAACTACCAGAACGTATTTGTTAGAAGGTCCTTTGAAGCTATTGTAGAATCTTCTCTCATTGGTTCTAAGCCTCAAAGAAGTAAAACCCCAAGTAAACAGTGTGTTAATTATTGGTCATGTGGAATTAGAATGGAGGACCAGACTCCTCTGAAAACATGTTTGGGATTTTCCTCAAAATTCCATGTATTTTTCAAATGGATATTTGAAAACCTTTGATTAAGCAAGCCAGCCTTCCTGTTTTCCTGTCCTCTATCAAGATCCAAACTCAGTTGGCCACCCACTGATATGAATCTGTAAATAGATTAAATCCTCCCTTTGAATACACTGGTCCCTAACTTGCTATCTTATGAAAATGTTTGGGAGATGACAACATCAGACCAGCACTCAGCACAGACCAGCATGTCTGCCCTTTGCTAAGGCAACCTGGGAGGCTCCAGGTCTTTTGGAGAGAAAAGGGAGAGCCAGAGAATTATAGAACAGAAAATAGGCCTGCACAGAGTCTAGCATCCCTGACCCTCTGACCATCATTCCGTGTGTGAATGCACGTGTGTGTGAATGTCGGGGTGGGGACGCTGATTCCACAGGGATCCCACAATATTTCCATTTAGTCTTGTGCCTTGTGGTTGGCGGGAGGAATGTGGAGAACAAGGTTTTTAAAAATATGTATTTTCATAACATATGAGATGCTCTAATCAATCCCTGTGCCTGGTGGTGTGTGTCTGCCTGTTGTCTCCAGCTACCTGGGAGGCTGAGGCAGGAGGATTGTTTGAGCTCAGGAGTTTGAGCTGCAGTTTGATGTGATTGAGCCTATGAATAGCCACTGCACTCCAGCCTAGGGAACATAGTAAGATCCCCATCTCTAAAACAAAACAGAAAAAAACAAAGCAAATATGTATTTTCATTGTCTCATTTCTAAAACCTAATCTGGCCAGGTACAGTGGCTCATGCCTGTAATCCCAGACTTTGGGAGGCCAACGTGGGTGGATCACCTGACGTGAGGAGTTTGAGGCCAGCTTGGCCAACACAGCAAAGCCCTGTCTCTACTAAAAATACAAAAATTAGCCAGGCGTGGTGGCAGGTGCCTGTAATCCCTGGTAGGGAGTCTGAGACAGGAGAATCACTTGAACCCTGGAGGCAGAGGTTGCAGTGAGCTGAGATTGCACCACTGTACTTCAACCTGGGCGACAGAGCAAGACTCCGTCTCAAAATAATAACAACAATAAAATAAATAAAATAAAACCTAATCTTTCTGCCTCCTTCTCTCACCTTCTAACATTCCATGTTGTCTCTCATTTATTTTACTTTTTTCTTTAAATGAATCCCTTCTGCTCTCATCTTCCTTATTTTTCTAATATCATCTTTTTCTCTATTTCCTAATTTTTACTTTTTTCCTATTTATTTTCATCCTATTATTAAACTTCCTCCTCTTATTTGTTTTTCTCTTCCTACTCTCCCCAAAGGCTGTGAATCAGAGAACTTGAACTTGACCCAGAGCATGGCCAGTCACATCAGCTATACCCTACATTATGTTTCTTTAAAATAAAGCCTGCCAGCACGAGAGGCTTGTAGAGTTTGCCGTAGTACATGTACCCAGGGCTCTGCTTTTGTTCGCAGTTCTGTATTCACATTGTGATTTTAATAGCTGCTAATCAAAGAAAGAGGCTTTCTAGTTGTTGGTAAGCTGGCAAAGAGCAAAACAACCAAATGCCTGACAAGCAGCTGGTGAGGAGGTTGTGCTGGAGAAATAAGCAAGCATTTGTCTTCCCTTCCACAATTCAGGCTGACTTGCATTCTCTTTACCTGGTGGTTATAACAGAGATTCCCAGAGTTTCTAAACTAGAAGTGAGCCTTTAGAAGCAATTTGCAAAGATGCCATAGCTGCAGGAAACTAATGAAATAACCCCCAGGCTGGCGGTACAAGAGTCTGGAGAAAAGAGGAGACCTCATCTAAGAATTGTCTGAACGTTTTTTCCATATTCAACCTTCGGCACCTCTGAAGCCCACCCCAGTTCCCTATTTGCCCCCATACATGTATCGCTGTTCCCAGTAAAACAGGGGCTCTAGCACAGTGGTTAAGGCCTCTGGAATGAGACTAGGTTTCAATTCCAGCAAAAATAACCTCCCGAAGGCTCAGTTACCTTGACTGAAAATAGGTACAATAGGACCCGTTGTTAAACTAGATGATCCAAGTCAAAGAGTTGGCATGAGGTCTGACGCTAATAAGTACTCAAGTTCTTACTCTTACCCTTGCCCACTATTGAGGAAGTCCCAAGCCTCAAAAAGACTTAATGGACAGCTACATGCGCACATAGTCCTCCCTCCCCCCGGGAGAGGCAGGAAACTCAAACCCCACACCAGCGCACAGCAAGTGCCCTGCCACCAGGCCCAGCTCCTCCTCACTTCACCTACTTCATAGTGAGCCAGAAACTATTTTAAAGGAAGGTGAGAAAAAATCTTTTACTGTTGTGATAAACATTTCCCTCTAATATCAGTTATCTACTAATCTACTATGGTGTAACAAATTAACCATAAAATGTAATGACTTCAAACAATAACTTTTTTTTTGAGACAGCATCTTTTTTTTTTTTTTTTTTTTTCAGACGGAGACTTACTCTGTCGTTCAGGCTGGAGTGCAGTGGCATAATCTCGGCTCATTGCAACCTCCGCTCCCTGGGTTCAAGCAATTCTCCTGCCTCAACCTCCTGAGTAGCTGGGATTCTAGGTGCCTGCCACCGTGCCGGACTAATTTTCGTATTTTTAGTAGAGACAGGGTTTCACCATCTTGGCCAGGCTGGTCTTGAACTCCTGACTTCATGATCCACCCGCCTCAGCCTCCCAAAATGCTGGGATTACAGGCATGAGCCACCACGCCGGGCCGAGACAGCGTTTTACTCTGTCTCCCAGGCTGGAGTGCCGTGATGCAATCAGAGCTCTCACTGCAGCCTCAACCTCCTGAGTTCAATCCATCCTCCTGCCTTGAGTGCCCAAAGAGCTGGGAATATAGGTGTGAGCTGGCTACAACATTCGGCTACAACAACCATTTTTATTTACCCGTACCTCTGTGGGTCAGCAATTTGCGTTGGGCTCCACTGAACAGTTCTGCCTGTCTTGCCTGGGTCCGTTGGTGGGCCGGCTGGGACAGCGGCTCTCGGTGGCCTCACTCACATTTGGTGCTGTCTGTCGGGGCCGTCTCTCTCTCTGTATCTGGTCTCTTATCCCCCAGGAGGCCAGCCAGTCTGGGCTTTTCACAAGGTGGCGGCATTCCAAGAAGACACACACAGAAGGTCTGGCATCTTGAAGCCTAGACTCGTGTATTGCACAGTGTCACCTTAGCCACAATCCACTGCAGGACCCCTCAGCCTCAAAACGTAGGCAAATAGAGTCTACCTCTTGATGGGAAACACAGCAAAGTCATACTGCAAATGGACATGCATGTAGGAATGGGGGAAATGATTATACCCATCTTTGCAGATAATCAATGAAAGTCCACCTCTGGCCATAATAAATCACATCCTTCTTTCATGAGCAATACTTATTCCCCAAAAGCTTATCCCATTAGGGCATCAGGCTTGAAGTCCAGGATGTGGTCATTAATATTAGATCCAGATCTGGATGAGGCTTCTCTGGTAAATCGTGAAAAGTACCATAGTAGGTTTAGAGCCAGAGTGGTGAAGAGAACTTGCATTTTTAGTTCACAGGAATCTGCACCATTCTAGCTGGGTGCGGTGGCTCACACCTGTAATTCCAGTACTTTGGGAGGCCGAGCCAGGCAGATTGCTTGAGGTCAGGGGTTCAAGACCAGCCTGGCCAACATGGTGAAACCCCGTCTCTACTAAAAATATAAAAAATTGGCTGGTTGTGGTGGGCGGGCACCTGTAATCCCAGCCACTCAGGAGGCTGAGGCAGGAGAATCGTTTGAACCTGGGAGGTGGAGGTTGCAGTGAGCCCACATCACACCACTGCACTCCAGCCTGGGTGATGGAGCAACACTCTGTCTCAATAAATAAATAAATAAATAAATAAGAAAGAAAAGAAAAGAATCTGCACCATTCTGCCCCTAAATATACTATGGCACTAGAAGGACCAGAAACCACTGTAGACATTCCCATTCAGAGACTCACAGCAGTCACTGGTCCATGACAATTCTGAAATCCAGCTGGGTGCATTTTTTTTTTTTAAGACGAAGTTTCACCTTGTCTCCTGCCTCAGCCTCCTGAGTCGCTGGGATTACAGGCATGCACCATGATGCCCAGCTAATTTTTTCGTATTATTAGTAAAGATGGGGTTTCACCATGTTGGCCAGACTGGTCCCAAACTCCTGAGCTCGCGTGATCTGCCTGCCTCGGCCTCTCAAAGTGTTGGGATTACAGGCGTGAGCCACTGCGCCCGGCTGGTGCATGTTTTTAGATCTCTACTCTAAGGGAAGGGAATCTTCCTCGATTAGGGCTCAGATTTGCTAACTGGAAGTGGTTTCCTAGTCCATTGCTCTCTTTGACTCTTGGTTCTGCCCTCTGGGCCCTTTGCTCCACTGTCCAAGACATCCTATCCTTTTCTCTAGGAACAGCCCACGTTTTCATCTAAATAGCTTTCTCAACCTGCTTCCTGCCCATAAAAAATTGGGGACCCAGAAATGCTTTTTCATTTTGAACGAACTCTGTCGCTTTTAGTCTCATATAATATATCTCCCTTAAAACTGTATGGATTTCTAGTAAATCAAATTATAGTCACCTCTAGTAGGTAGACCTCATTTTAGTTTGAGCAATGAGTCAAGCAGCTACAGGAAAACGCCTTTAAGATTTGTGGAGCTCTTATCCAGTGAGAGGACCTACTAGGCTTTCTGAGGTATTGATCAGAGGGTTTTAAAGCCACACCTTTGATTTTATCTTTTTCTGAAGTCATTTCTTTCTCTGATAATATTTTGCTAACTCAAGAGACTTGGAGACGAAAAACGGTTTTATTTTTCAATCAAGCACATACCAGACCTTCTAGAGTTTCTCCAAATTCTGCTTGCAAACTGAATAGTCCCTTCTTTAGCTTATCTTTCTCTCTCCAAACAGAAATTTTCTTACTCAGATCCATAGTTCATTAGGTACATTTTCTATCTTCCAAACTACTGCAGATGACATTTTGCCAGTTGTTCTGTCATTACATAAAACAGATTGCAGCTGGGCTCGGTGGCTCACACCTGTAATCCCAGCACATTGGG
The DNA here is from genome assembly GCF_000951035.1 of Colobus angolensis palliatus. Lineage (NCBI taxonomy): Eukaryota > Metazoa > Chordata > Mammalia > Primates > Cercopithecidae > Colobus > Colobus angolensis. The sequence goes on along the minus strand of NW_012117932.1, from coordinate 499,864 downwards.
AGGCCGAGGCAGACTGATCACCTGAGGTCAGGAGTTCTAGACCAGCCTGGCCAACACGGTGAAACCCCGTCTCTACTAAAAACACAAAAATTAGCTGGGCATGGTGTCAGGTGCCTGTAATCTCGGCTACTCGGGAGGCTGAGGCAGGAGAACCGCTTGAACCCAGGAGGCAGAGGTTGCAGTGAGCCGAGATTGCACCATTGCACTCCAGCCTAGGCAACAAGAGGGAAACTGCATCTCAAAAAACAAACAGAAAACAAAACAAATCCAAAAAAACCAGATTGCCTTTTCCCCCAGTCTCCTATTGCAGCTTCCTCACAGCATTTCCAGCATCCACTAACAACGTCCTTATCATTGGCTGGGCGCAGTGGCTCATGCCTATAATCCCAGCACTTTGGGAGGCTGAAGCTGGCAGATCACCTGAGGTGAGGAGTTCGAGACCACTCTGGCCAACATAGTGAAACTGCATCTCTACTAAAAATACAATAATTAGCTGGGTGTGGTGGTGCATGCCTGTCATCCCAGCTACTAGGGAGCCTGAGGCAGGAGAATTGCTTGAACCCAGGAGGTGGAGGCTGCAGTGAGCCAAGATTGCACCACTGCACTCCAGCCTGGGCAACAGGGCGAGACTCTGACTCAAAAAAAAAAACCAAAAACAAATTTCCTTATCATTTTTCCAGCTTATGCCCTCCACCTGGTCCTAAAGCCAGTGCCACTTGTTTTAGGTTATTTATGGTACCTTCTAGTACCAATTTCTGTATCAGTTGTTTACTGCTGTGTAACAAACCTTCCCCAAATGCAGTGGCCTTAAATGATAATGATTTAGCTGGGGGTGGTGGCCCGCACCTATAGTCCCAGCTACTTGGGAGACTGAGATAGGAAGATCCCTTGAGCCCAGGAGTTAGGGACCAGCCTGGGCAGCATGGTGAGACTCCAATTGTAAAAATAAGCAAGTAAATAAATAAATAAATACCATTGATTTGCTCATAGTTCAGTGGGTCAGCAATTGGGGATGGGTATGGCCTCAGCTGGGCAGTTCTCCTTTTGCTCTCACCTAGGGTCACTCATGTGACTGTAGTCAGGTGTCAGGTACGCTGGGACCAGCTAAGCCTATGGCCTCACTCACATGCCTGGGACTGGTGTTGGCTATCAGCTAGGCCTCTCTCTTCGTATAGTCTCTCGTTCTCAAAGAGGCTAGCCTGGACTTCTTCAGAACAGCAGCATTGTAAAAGGGCAGGAGTAGAACCTGTATAGTGTCTTGAGGCCTATGCTCAGAAGTCATACAATATAATTTTTGCTACCTTCTATTGGTCAAAGTTAGACACAAGTGTGGTCCACAGGTAGAGACAGGGAAATAGACTTACCTCTCAATGGGAGGA
>NW_012117932.1:495459-498435 GCF_000951035.1 Colobus angolensis palliatus | reverse complement strand
AGGAGTTCGAGACCACTCTGGCCAACATAGTGAAACTGCATCTCTACTAAAAATACAATAATTAGCTGGGTGTGGTGGTGCATGCCTGTCATCCCAGCTACTAGGGAGCCTGAGGCAGGAGAATTGCTTGAACCCAGGAGGTGGAGGCTGCAGTGAGCCAAGATTGCACCACTGCACTCCAGCCTGGGCAACAGGGCGAGACTCTGACTCAAAAAAAAAAACCAAAAACAAATTTCCTTATCATTTTTCCAGCTTATGCCCTCCACCTGGTCCTAAAGCCAGTGCCACTTGTTTTAGGTTATTTATGGTACCTTCTAGTACCAATTTCTGTATCAGTTGTTTACTGCTGTGTAACAAACCTTCCCCAAATGCAGTGGCCTTAAATGATAATGATTTAGCTGGGGGTGGTGGCCCGCACCTATAGTCCCAGCTACTTGGGAGACTGAGATAGGAAGATCCCTTGAGCCCAGGAGTTAGGGACCAGCCTGGGCAGCATGGTGAGACTCCAATTGTAAAAATAAGTAAGTAAATAAATAAATAAATACCATTGATTTGCTCATAGTTCAGTGGGTCAGCAATTGGGGATGGGTATGGCCTCAGCTGGGCAGTTCTCCTTTTGCTCTCACCTAGGGTCACTCATGTGACTGTAGTCAGGTGTCAGGTACGCTGGGACCAGCTAAGCCTATGGCCTCACTCACATGCCTGGGACTGGTGTTGGCTATCAGCTAGGCCTCTCTCTTCGTATAGTCTCTCGTTCTCAAAGAGGCTAGCCTGGACTTCTTCAGAACAGCAGCATTGTAAAAGGGCAGGAGTAGAACCTGTATAGTGTCTTGAGGCCTATGCTCAGAAGTCATACAATATAATTTTTGCTACCTTCTATTGGTCAAAGTTAGACACAAGTGTGGTCCACAGGTAGAGACAGGGAAATAGACTTACCTCTCAATGGGAGGAGGGGTAAGGTCATTTTAAAAAGGGGCATATGAACAGGAATGGGAGAGATTATCTCAGTCAAGTTTTCAAACAATCTACTGCAACCATAGTCTTGAACATGATGTTCAAAGCCTGTCTATTCTATTCTGTCACATGAAATATTATTCCGCCTCACATTTTTTCCATTTTAAAAATTGTGGTAATATAAATGTAACAAAATGTACCATACCTCTTCATAGTTATTAAACTACTAATGCATTATTAGTGTAATTAATGCACACCATTGGTAAATGGTGAGTATACCGCTATCTGAGCTTCTTCCATCCCACTCCCTTATTCAATTATCCATTGGTTGCGAAGGCTAAAAGCATTCAGGCATCAACTTAAAGCGAAAACCCTTCTGCATCTCTCCTTATTCCATGCCTTTCTCATGAAAAGCCAGGAAAAAGGCGAGGTTTGCTGTAGTAAATTCTCTCATAGACACTCCTGCCTATTTTTCCTAAGACTCTAAACACACAAGTCACTGTTTAACTTCCTGGGTATTATATTTTACTGTCTGATGTCTTAGTCATTTCCAGCATCCTGGGAATAAAGTTGAGAGCAGGTAAGAATTATTATCCCTGACATACTCCCGCGCCTGTGGCTTAGTTATAAAGAAAACCAGCCATTCTCTCACTGCTCAGTGTCTCTTCCATTTGAGTTAGAATATGTTGTACTCAAGAACTGCTTCAGGCCAGGTGCGGTGGCTCACGCCTATAATCCCAGCACTTTGGGAGGCCAAGGTGGATGGATCACAAGGTGAGGAGATCGAGACCATCCTGGCCAACATGGAGAAACCCTGTCTCTACTAAAAATACAAAAATTAGCTGGGCGTGGTGGCGGGCGCCTGTGATCCCAGCTACTCGGGAGGCTGAGGCAGGAGAATTGCTTGAACCCGGGAGGTGGAGGTTGTAGTGAGCCAAGATCGTGCCACTGCACTCCAGCCTGGCGACAGAGCTAGACTCCATCTCAAAAAAAGAAAAGAAAAGAACTGCTTCAGCATTTCAGGGGTATTCTGATAATTATAAAGTTGCTCAGCCAAGCAACTTTTCGTATTGCTGGTTTACACTGTGAAGCCATTTTCTTAAGGTGTGAAAACAAACTAATTATTGTCATTAAAAATATGTATTTAAAAGTCCTTTTTCATACAGATTAAATACCTCAAACCTTAGAAGTGACCAGAAATTAACTAGGAAATTTGGAACATTGTGAGGGAACAATGAAGAAGTTGTCCAATTTGACTATAAATTAAACTATTTGGAATTTTCCCCCAAAACAAAAACAAAAACAACCCCCCCAAAATACTTTCCACCCCAAACAACTTCAGTAATGCTATTTTTCTTTGCACCCTGGCTGTCCTTGGTCCACATTCCCAGCTGCTTTTTATGTTCCAAATGTCTGTTTCCTTCCAGAAGAAACAAACAAAAGGAAACACTGAAGGGCGCCTCTTTCAACATTGACCTTCAGTGAACATTTTGGCTCATTTAGTTCGTCCTCTCCTTAAGAACCAACTGGATACTCAAACTGTGTAAAGGGCTGTGGAGGAGGCAACAGGAGCGAGAATCATCTGGGAACAGCCCTGTGACACTTTTAACAAGCAGTCTGACAACTGTACAAAGCAAAACAACTTTGTTCTTGGTAGTTGTTGAGTTCGCATCTAACATTCCCGGGCTGCAGCTCTCCTGTGTATATGATGTGTAAGACGCAATGCAGTGAATGAGTCAAGTCTGGACTCAGGAGCCTAAATGCCTGGGTTTGAATCTGGCATCACCACTTGCCAGCTGTATAACTTTGGGCAAGTTACCTAACTTCTCCTAGGTCTCAGTTTCTTCATTTGTAAAATGGGAATAATAATAGACCCTCCCCCTTTGGGATATTGTGAGGACTAACTGATTAGAAGCCTGCTTGCTACTCAGAAATGTTATATGTGTTTAAGAAATTAAGAATAAGGCTGGGTGCAGTGGCTTATGCAGCACTTTCGGAGGCAGAGGCAGGAGAATTGCGTGA
>NW_012117932.1:487022-494940 GCF_000951035.1 Colobus angolensis palliatus | reverse complement strand
AAAAAAAAAAAAAAAAGAATAAGTAACAAACTTATTTGATGGCTCTGTGCATACAAAGAGAATATTAACGCATTAAAATATTCCATGAACTTGAAGGGGTGTTGTAAGGAGAGGCTTTGTCTTTTCAGTGTCCTTAATGAGAAAAAAACAACAACAACCCTTGTTTTCTGAGGCTTAAGATAGGACTATATAACCATTATAGTAATTATGCAGTATTATTTGTAATATACAGTATTTTAGGACCCTCTTTGAGGAAAGTCTCTATTACTCTTTTTCCTCAGGCATTCCTACCCTCCTACCCCACTCCTGCATGAGAGACAGTTTTATTTAGTGCTGAAGCTCGTGAACTTTGGAGGGAGGTAAAGCTCTGTGACCTTTGAGTGGGTTTCAGTTTCTTCATCTTTAAAATGGGTGTGGGATTTAGAGTGAGAATCAGAACAGCTAAACAAGTAAAGCACTTAGCACTTGGATGAATAAAGATTATTGGTGGGGGGGGGTGGATCATGCCTGTCATTTCAGCTCTTTGGAAGGCTGAGGAGAGTGGATCACTTGAGCCCAGGAGTCCAAGACCAGTCTGGGAAACATAGCAAGGCCTTGTCTTTACAAAAAACACAAAAATTGGCTGGATGTGGTGGCTGGTGCCTGTGGTCCCAGCTAACTCGGGAGGCCGAGGCAGGAGGATTGTTTGAGCCTAGGAGGTCAAGGCTGCAGTGAGCCATGATCGTGCCACTGCACTCCAGCCTGGGTGACAGAGTGAGACCCTGTCTCAAAAAAAATTATTTCTATTATTATTATTAAAAATATTTCCCCTAATCCCAGATCATATTATCCAGACTAAGGCCCTAGGAAAGTGAGGATCTTATCTGGCTCCTACAAATGGCACCATGACAATCAGCAAGTGATAGTCATTGATAGTGTAACAGCAATTAACCCCAAAATTTCTGGAAGTTTTTTGGAGGACTAAAGAAATAACAAGAAAACTCTTGGCCTGGAATATTCCAGAAGATACATTTTGAGGCCGAAAAAGAGAATTGGAGAAAGTCTGACCTTTCCATATCCAAAAACTTCTTTGGTCAAGAGTCCCATTTTTGGTTCTCCCCTGGAGTCACTGGGAAAATTATCTGCCTTCTTTTGGGTCCTGGTTTCCTCATTTAAAAATGGATCTTACGATATAATGTTTACAGGCAAGAAAACAATTGAAAAAAGAAAGTAAAAATGGAGAGGTTACCTTGAAGATCCTCTTTACCTCTGAGATGCTTAGGGAAGACCTCAGTTGGAACTGGTTTCAGCCAGGTTATCCATCCATTCACTACCAGAAAGGAAACCAAACAGAGCCGAGATAAGAAATTCCCTTTCAACAAATATCTTGTTATTATGCTGATTTTCAGTCACATAATCAGTCTAAAAGCAAATCCCATCTCAATGGAATTTATAAAAGGATTAGGAAATGGAAAAAAGAGGGATATGTTAGCAAACTCATTTGATTAAATTTAAGCCCATTTCCCTTCATCCTTTACTTTTTTTTTTTTTAACCGAAGAGGGTGGAGAGCACAAACAATTCACTGGCTCTCAGGCTTGTATTTTAGGTTTCTCTATTCAAGGCTGGCTGTGTAACTGACCTGCTTTTAAGGGGCTCATTGCTTCGGTCATAATACTGAAGGAACATAAATAAAGAATCTCTTTAGGTGTGGCCTCCCTTGATGTTTCAACAACAAGAAAAACCTAAGTTAGGGCAGGACACAAAGACTCTTTCAGTCTCAGTCCAGAGAAAGGACACGTGTCACTTGGACTTGCAGTAGAAGCTATGGGCTTGATAGTTAAAGCTGTTTTCTGCTTTGCTGTCTTGTTTTATTTTTGTAGATTACGGCTAGTTCCAAATAATTGAACTGTGTCAAATGAAATTCCACTCAATCTTTTTTTTTTTTTTTTTTTCGATGGAGTTTTACTCTGTCGCCCAGGCTGGAGTGCATTGGCATGATCTTGGCTCACTGTAACTTTGTCTCCCCTGTTCAAGTGATTCTCCTGCCTCAGCCTCCAGAGTAGCAGGGGTTACAGGCATGTGCCGCCACGCCTGACTGATTTTTTTTATCTTTTTTTTTTTTTTCGTATTTTTAGTAGAGACGGGGTTTCACCATGTTGGCCAGGCTGGTCTCAACTCCTGACCTCAGGTGATCCACCTGCCTAGGCCTCCCAAAGTGCTGGGATTACAGGCTTGAGTCACAGCGCCCGGCTGGAATTCCACTCAATTTGATTAGCAGGTAGAGGAGTTCTTTTGACTTCTGTTCTCCTAGATTGAGCAGATTAAATATATTAAACAGTGCTGTTGTCTATTATAAAATAGCCACATCCAAATCTCTGCCTTCAGATTTGGCCCAACTCTGGGTCAGGTTCTCCTGTATGATAGTAAGTGATTTTGAAAGGGACAATGTCTAGGTTTTCATCTTCCACTTTTTGTTTTAACCTTGGAGAATTTGAGGAGGTAGGGCGTTAATTAATTTTACAATGGTACAGACATCTGTGTAGCCCCTCATAATGCTGAAGCACCCTCACAGCCACAAACTAAATGTATTCTTGTGTCAGTTCTCTGAGGCCTGTCCTGTGAGCATCCCTCTTGTTTTATTTTTTTTGAGCCGGGGTCTCACTCTGTCACCCAGGCTCTGGAATGCAGGGGCGCTATCATGGCTCACTGCAGCCTTGAACTCCTGGGCTCAAATGATCCTCCTGCCTCAGCCTCCTGAGTAGCTGCGACTACAGGTGTGTGGCACCACACCCGGCTCACACTTCTTTTTCTGACAACTTATTTGTGGGTGCTTTATAATTTTCAAACTGCAATTTTAATTCTCCCAGTAAATTTGTAATTTTAGTGTTATCATCATGGTTTAAAAAAGAATAGGCTGGGTGTGGTGGCTCATGCCTGTAATCCCAGCGCTTTGGGAAGTCAAGGCAGGAAAATTGCTTGAGGGCTAGAGTTGGAGACCAGCCTGGGCCACATAGTGAGACCCTGTCTCTACCAAAAGAAAAAAAAATTGGACACAGCTCCCACTTGAGCCCAGGTGTTGAAGCTATAGTGAGCCATGATTTTGCCACTGCACTCCAACCTGAGCAACAGAGTAACACCCTGTCTCAAAAAAAGAAAAAAAAAAAAGAATACTTGGAGATTTGCTGTTTCAGTGGCTTCCCTGAGGCTTCCTGCCGGCTAAGGTCTGCCCACTGTGGACCCACTGCTCAACCCCAGCTCACAGGATGATCCCAAGTAGTTCTGGCTCCACATGACGCCAACTCTACCAGCGATCTGCTTCTGAGCCTCTGGACCTCAACTGTACTCTCTACTGTACATTTCCTCACACCCTGCCAAAGAGCTCACCTTAGAATATTTCATCAGCTTGCTTGCCTGCCAGTCTCCCCTCTAAGTTTGTGAACTGAAGGGCAGGGACTGCCTCCCTCTTTGCTTCTCTAATGCCCAGAATAGTGCCTGACACGTATAGGCACTTGGTAAGTGTTTGTCAATGAGCAAATCAATAAGTTCACCTCACTAGGCAGATTCCAAAGCTTACAAAATATTTTACAGATACTACAATTTTTGTATTTAAATGTTTTGGTATAAATTAGCATTTTGACTATTCCTGATAAGGAGAATTAAAACCATTCATGTTCCTTAGACAATGTTGTCCATTCACTCCCATCTAAGTCTCAGAATCTTATCAATGAACAAATATTTGAGTATCTACCATGTTCAAGGCACTGTGCTAGGCTCTGTAGACGAATCAAAGAAACACAAGAGGTGAACCCTTCTCTTGAATAATTTACAGCTTTATGGCAGGACTGACTATTCTTTATCCACTCAAAGGTCTTTCCGTGGAGTTTAGAGTACAAATAATAGTCATGGGTTGAGAAGAACCATGAGAGTGCACACGAAGAAGGTTTGCAGAACGCCATCAAATTGTCCATTTAGAGCCTTCTATTTCAAGACCCTCAACTATGGCTGGTTAGGGAGATGAGCATAATCTTTAGAAGTTAATTCTCCAGATAAATAAAAGGGACACTGCAGAAGCTTACATGTTACAAAATGCAGGAGACAAGGAAGTGTGTGGCATAGTAACCCTTTCATCTTCAAGGCGAGAAAAATATGGCATGGTCCAAGACAAACAAGCTATAAATTTCAGGCTTGAGCCCCAACAGAGCTGCCTCCTAAATACGGCCCAAATCAAGGCTGTCAGGACTGAGTCACTCGCAAGTCACACAACATGAAAGAGGAGATCTCTGCAGCCAGTATCAGCCCTCAAGCTCCCAAGGGCTGGTCCTGTCTCTCCCAATCCAACTTAAACTCTCAGGGCTCCAGCATCGGAAAGTGACAAAGTAGAAAATTTGCAGAGGCAGCCAAGAGCACCTTACAAGCCAGGGGGAATGGGGTCCTCTTGGAGCCAGAACTGTTAGTTGTAAAACTCTCAGAGCCAGACAGAGGGAAGGGAACAGATTTCTTTGGGGTTCTGTTGTTTATACTTAAGTGTTTGTACTTAGAAGACCACAATCGGCCCGTAAAGGCCTTGTCATTAGAGATTATAAAGAGAATTACTTTGGTGTAGCCAGACACATCTTCTGTTTTTCTTTATTTTCTTTTGAATGTCTTAACTTTTCTATTGGAACAGTGTCAGAAATTGCTTGTATGGTTCTGCAGGCTCTGCCCTTATATGTATTTTAAACAGTGACAGCCAGCATTTACTAAATGCTTATTACTGCCAAGCACTGTTCTAAATGCAACAACTGTGGAGGTGGGTACTATTATTATGACTATTGCAATTCCCATTTTACAGATGGGAAAACTGAGACAAAGAGAAATTGAATACAGCTGGTAAGCAGTGAAGTTGAGATTTGAACCCAAGTTCATGCCTCCAGAGTCTGCCAACGTAACCTCTAAGTTCTGATGGCTCTCAACAGCACAGCTGGGGCAGTTTCATATGCATAACAAAGAGAAAACTAAACCATGCAGTAGACAATTCTTTCTGAAGCTATACTTGGAGACTCAGATTATGAGGGCACAAAGCCAAAATAGATTAGTGGGCCAGTTCTGATCCTGCCTGTCACCATCCAAGATCTCAGAGGGAAGACGGCAGTCTGTTCTCCTAACCTCATGATCCCAGTTGCAACTTGCTTGGCACAGTCATGGAAGAATGGAGCCTACTCCCAGAGGGACTGAAAGGGCACAGGGGTGTTGTGTGGTGGTGGGGAGTAGAGGCAACTGAGGTGTCAAATGCTCTCAGAAGAGATAAGCCAGCACTGGTTGGCGTAAGCTATGGAATTCTGTCTAGCGTTTAGAAGCAAGGAATTTGAAATAGATACACCAGCATATATTCAAAAAGCATATGGCTGGGTGCAATGAATCATGCCTGTAATCCTAGCACTTTGAGAGGCCAAGGTGGGAGGATCGCTTGAGGTCAGGAGTTTGAGGCCAGCCTGGGCAACATGGCAAAATCTCGTCTCAGCAAAAAAATTTTTTAAGAAGTTAGCTGGGTGTCCTGGTACATGATCGTAGTCCTAGCTACTTGGGATTCTGAGGTGAGAAGATTGGTAGAGCCCAGGAGTTTGAGGCAGCTGTGAGCCATGATTGCTCCAGTGCACTCTCTCCTGGGCTGCCTCTAAATTGAAAAAAAAAAAAGGGAGCCAGGTGTGGTGGCTCATGCCTGTAATCCCAGCACTTTGGGAGACCAAGGCTGGAGGATGGCTTGAGCCCAGGTGTCCCAGACCAGCTTGGGCAACATGGTGAAACCCTGTTTCTACAAAAAAAAAAAAAAATTAGCCAGGCCTGGTGGTGCATGCCTGTAGTCCCAGCTACTCAGAAGGCTGAGGTGGGAGGATAGCTTGACCCCAGGAGGTTGAGGCTCCAGAGTGCAGACTGAGAGCAAGACCCTGTTTAAAAAAAAAAAAAAAAAAAGTGCAGCAAAGGAAAAAGTATAGAGTACTATGAAATCATTTAAGAAGTTCTGGTCAGGCATGGGTGGCTCATGCCTGTAATCCCAACACTTTGGGAGGCCAAGCTGGGTAGATCATGAAGTCAGGAGATCGAGACCATCCTGGCCAATATGATGAAACCCCGTGTCTACTAAAAATACAAAAATTAGCCGGGAGTGATGGCATGTGCCTGTAGTCCCAGCTACTCAGGAGGCTGAGGCAGGAGAATCGCCTGAAGGAGGTGGAGGTTGCAGATCGTGCCACTGCACTCCAGCCTGGGTGATAGAGCAAGACTCCATCGCAAAAAACAAAAAGAAGTTCTGAGCTTACTCTGTTACTCTGGAGCCTCTACAGCTGTTGAGCTACTAAATAACTGAAAGTTAAGTTAGGGAGCCCAACCATGAACACTTAAGTAGCAGTGGCGTCCTTAACAGTGGGAGTGAGGATACCAGGAAGCAAATGCGCGCTGAGAGGCGGCCAGGTCAGAGGTCTCGGAACAGAGAGCTGATGGAGGTGAAGAAGGAAGCGGGGTGCAGGGCTGGAGTGAAGCCCAGCACAGGAATACAAAGGATCTGTCCTGGGTCCACAGAGAAAGAGGTCTATGGGGTGCCCAGGCTTGCCCCATTTCTTTTCTCTCTGCCTTCCTCCCTCCCTTTTCTTTCTCCTCTTCCTCCCTTCCTCCCTTCTTGATAGTTCCCTCTCGACAGGAGTTTTGCCCAGTCTGGTCTCAGACTCCTGGCCTCAAGTGATCTTCTTGCGTCAAGCTCCCAAGCAGCTGGGATTCAGGCACCCCGCTACGCCCATGCCCCACTTTCCGATAAACATGGCCATCTCATCCCCCACCTGCACACTCACTGCTAGAGATACTGCTCTACTCCCCCAGACTGAGGTGGTCCCTGGTTATTTTCAGTGGATCTCCATTAGCCAAGATGTTATCAAAATTTTCTTCCTGTAATTTATATTGGACCGAAATAGGAGTTTGCTTTCATTTTCCACATATAAAACGATCATACTGTATTTTTCAAGCTACACCCACCCCTCCCCGGAAATTCTGAACCTCCTCAACCCCACCCCACCTACCCCCAGCTGTGGGCTCTGATTTCCCCTGGACCATTGGTTGCAAAATAAGTAGTATGGATGGGTGGGTGGAGGAGATAAGATCCTCTGGGAGGTAGGTTAGAGCCAGATAACAGAGGGCCTTAAATGTTGTCTCGGTGGCTGGGCGTGGTGGCGCGAGCCTATATTCACAACAGTTTGGGAGGGCGGGGTGGGAGGATCACTTAAGCCCAGGAGGTTGAGGCTGCAGTGAGCCATGTTTGTGCTACTGCACTCCAGCCTGGGTGACAGAGCAAAACCCTGTCTCAATAAATAAATAAATAAATAAATAAATAAATAAATAGTTGCCATGGTAACCACCCTCACCTGAGGCACACATTCTTCTTATATGAGGTGGGCAAAGGAGGGTCATTTAGGATGGCACAGGAGTGGAGTGAGCACACCTCCAGGGGACCCTTTGCAGCTTGGTTCTTGTTGGGGGGGGGGGGGAAGGTGGTCTGATTTAGGAAAACACTTGCTTTGGTCAACCCAGAGACTGAAGAGATGGGTTTTCCATGAGATCTGTCTGTGAGCCCAGTGGCTTTTCTTACCCCAGAAAAACCAGGAGAAAAGGATCTTTCCCATACTGCAGGCTCCCTCAATTTCACTCCTGTAGGAGGAGCTGATACATGGTTTTTAGTTCTAACTTGGTATCTGCAGGTAGTGCCGGGGGGACAGAGGTGGGAGTACCTCTGTAAGCCATTTTCATATTACAAATGGCAAAACAAAATTAATGCGTTGACCTGAAATAAGAATGCATGAGTTATAGAAACTCAGGGCTGCGTGCAGTGGCTCACGCCTGTAATCCCAGCACTTTGGGAGGCCGAGGCAGGCAGATCACCTGAGGTCAGGAGTTCAAGACCAGCCTGGCCAACAT
>NW_012117932.1:476021-486422 GCF_000951035.1 Colobus angolensis palliatus | reverse complement strand
TAAGTTCTAGGGTACATGTGCATAACGTGCAGGTTTGTTACATATGTATACTTGTGCCATGTTGGTGTGCTGCACCCATCAACTTGTCAGCACCCATCAATTCGTCATTTATATCAGGTATAACTCCGAATGATCTATGCTGATTTCAAAGATGTATTACTTAAATTCAGTTTCTACTGGGCACAGTGGCTCCCGCCTATGGTTCCAGCTACTTGGGAAGCTGAGGTAGGGGAATTGCCTTGAGGCCAAGAGTTCAAACCAGCCAGGGCAACACAGTAAGACCCCATCTCTAAATTTTTTTTTTAATTTAAAAAACAATAAAAAATACAGTTTGTTTAGTGGACAGGATCTTTCGGTACATTAAGTCCACGGATTAACAATAATATTGATAATAATAATGATAAGTAGTCAGTCCCCTTTTCTAAAATTCTTGATTAAGAGGAGAACCAAGTTCACATGGGAGAGTGGCATAAGCCTGGCAAAGCTGCCTTCTACCCAGGGAAGCACCACTGTCAAGGTCACGGAGTCTGGGAGAAAAGAAGGCGAGGCAGTGGTGCTCTGTCACTTGTTTCTAATTGTTGCTGAGTGGCAGCCATCAGTTACAGTTAACCTTTGGAACACATCCTAGTCTCCATCAGGCTTTCTATCCAAATTTGTCATTAGTTGGTACCTATCTGTTGATACACAAGCAGTACTGTGTTTACAAGGAGCGTAAAACCCACTTCCCTATCCCTGCCCCCTACTCCTCTCCCAACTCAGAGAAACCACATTCAGCTTAGCCCTGTGCAGGAGTTAGCCTTTAATCTCATTAAATTTCAATGATAGGAAAGACTTTCTTCATCCACCCAGTTTCCCATCCATTCATTCAACACATCTCCATTGTGCAAGGTATTGTGGAGGATGTGTGGGCTTCCGTCTCTGAGCCCAAGGTCTATGAAGTTGAAGTTCGCAATACCAGGCCACCGAGAGTAGTGGGGATGATGATTGACACCATGACAATTTCAGTGATGAACTGTAATTAGCCATTGTTTGGAGGAGGCTGGTGGTTAGAAGCCTCCTGAGTCTGTCGGCTAGGAGAGGAGCCAGGCAGGTATGGTGCCCAAAGGAGACAAAGCCTGAGCAGGGCTGTAACCAGGACAGAGTAAAGAAGCAGTATGCCTGGGTGTGATGGCTCATGCCTACAGTCCTAGCACTTTAGGAGGCCAAGGCAGGAGGATCACTTGAGCCCCAGGAGTCCAAGGGCCCTTCAACACTTAGCCTTCATCCTCTAAAACCCCCCAAGGGCAACATGGTGAAACCCCATCTCTACCAAAAATACAAAAATTAGCTGGGCATGGTGGTACACATCTGTGGTCCCAGCTACTAGGGAGGCTGAGGTGGGAGAACTGTTTGAGTCCAGGAGACAGAGGTTGCAGTGAGCTGAGATCGTGCCACTGTACTCCAGCCGGGATGACAGAGCCAGACTCTGTCTCAAAAAGAAGAAGGAGAAGGCGAAGGAGAAGGAGAAGCAACATGATCATGATCAGCTACTCCAAGGGGTGGACCTCCCTACAGCTTCTGCTTATACACCTGAATATGGGTATCCTCCCATCTCCTTTCAAGAAATGGATCAAGCATGGATCAGGAGTGCATGGCATCCTTATGCACTTTGGTTTTCTGTGCTGTGGGTGTCTCAGCTGGTCATATTTGGGGGCCAGAGATCCAAGGGCCCTTCAACATTTAGCCTTTATCCTCTAAAACCCCCAGCGTCTGGGAAATTGAGCTCCTGACAGGTGCTGCCTGCCAACGGAGCAGTTGCCTGGGCTGCTGGGAGGGTCAGAGGTGGGCTTCCTGGTGTCAGCTAACCTCAGTGCTTTCTAGGAGGCAGTGAGTGAAAGTCAGTGCACTTGACTGGGCACAACTCCCTGGGTTCTCTCAGCCTTAGCCAATGGGCCAGCCAACCGGAGGCCTATAGACATGTGCTGCTCTTGGGTGAGCAGGAAGGAAAACAGGGGCCCCATTGAGCACCTCCCAAGCTTGCTCCCGCTTTGGCACCTAAAGTAGTCAATTTTAGCTCATCAGGTTCATTTCGCAACTCGGTTATGTGATTCCCAAGCATTACCTCTTATCTCGAAACAGAGGTGTGAAAACAGAACCGACTTGGCACAGACTGGCTGCTTGAAGGAGGGTCTTTGTGTGAGGCTCTATACTTGTATGGTGGAAAAGAACACACAATGCTGGCCCGTATCTCCCCCACTTCCATTCATTTGTCTGAGACCAGACCCTGCCCTACCCACATTACAAAGTATCTCTGGCCCCTGTAGAGAGAAGAGATAGCACTTGTGCCACTACGTGAGGGGCTTTGGCCTCTGCCTGGGGTGAATCTGCAGCCCCACACGAACAACTCAAATAGCTCGTGGATGTTTCCCAAATGTGTAGTGAGGCTTATTGCACAAATATGCAGGTGGCACCATGGCCCTGCCCTCTTGGGAGAGAGAAGCAAGATGGCGCCTTGCCAGCAGCCTCACAAAGTGGCGTTGTTACCTCTCCTTTAGATGTTCCTGTGTGGCTTCACTGGTGCAGAGGAGGATCTGTTTAAGCCGACTGGCTCGTATTGATCCTTTTGGGGGAGGGGAACGACAATGCTGGCCTCTGTGAGTCTCTGGAGCGTGCTGGAAGTGCTCGGCCCACCCCTGAGGGTGTCCTGTCATCCCTCTTGGTTGGTGTGATACTGAATTACACCCCTGGAGGGTGAGCTCATTCCTGGGCTCAGAAAACAAGTTTATGACGAGGATTGGGGTGGAGGAAAAACTCCAGGTATCGGGTTCTTTGAGAAGCCCATTGTATCCTTGAAGTGAGTTGAGGGCACTGTTTTCTCAGAGTTGGGTCTCTGGAAAACAGGGAAGTCCACAGGCTCATTTAAAATATACATGAAATGTCTCCAGGGATATGTTAGAAAAAAAATTTGAAATATACTTAACAGTGAAATCTGTGGGGTTTAAATATAATACATCTTTTCCCCAAATCCTTTAAATCATAGTTATGATCTCTTATTTTGAAACACTTCAGCTGTCATTTTGCTGTAGCTTTTGTTTTTCCCCTTCAGAAAGACTGTGGGTATTTCGGGCCCTGTGTCCCGCTAAAGAGGTTATGAACTGAGTAAAGGAAAGCAGAGAGGGCCGTCTGCTAGATCAGGAGACAGGGCCCAGGACAGAGAAGGCCTTGGGAGCAAACGCCCTGCAGGGCCTGAATTGCCAAGTCAGACTTGTGTCTCCTAGGGATCATCCTCACCCCAAGGCAGAGCCCTAGCGTGTGCTCCCTGTCACCTTCTTACAATACTTTCTTCTCAGCAGACTGAGGGGTCTACTGTAACTCTTCCCTGACCTGGCTTCACCAATACATGACATTAGCAAAATCAGTCTATTCTCAAGTGACCTTCAATAAACTGTTTTTTTTTTTTAATGGAGATAGGGTCTTGCTATGTTGCCCAGGCTGGTCTTGAACTCTTGGGCTCAAGCAATCCGCCCACGTTGGCCTCCCCAAATGCTGGGATTACAGGCATGAGACACCATGCCTCTTTATCCCCACATCTCTACCTGCTCCAGCCTCACTTCCTGGTAGAATAAGGCACAGAATCCACACCATCCTTCTGCCTTGAACATTCTCCAATTTGGCTTCAGAAACTCTTGCTGAGTCCCTATACGCAGAACCCTGGGACAACTTAGCCTACATCCTTTTCTCTAGTCAGCTTCCTTTCAAAGCATTCTCCACCCTGTAGCCAGAGCGAGTTTTCTACAATGAAAATCTGCCTGTCATTCCCCAGCTTAAAGGGTTTTAATAGTTTTGTAGAGTTTATGAGAAAAAGTATAAAGCCCTTTGTGTGGCATTCAGAGTCCTTGAAGATCTGGCACCTTCTTCCCTCTCTCTCTCTTTCCTTATCGTGTGCACACCAAGTTTCTTCCAGCCAGGTCTGCTCCATGTTTCTGGCTGGCTTTCCACTCTCCCTGGGCCCTGCACAAGTGTCTTACTGTGCCCAGTCTCTGCCTCTTCTTTCAGGCTGTGAACAAGCAGGGGGATGTCTTATTTGACTTCCTATCCCCAGAACTTCACCAAATACAGGTGGCAAAATACAGGGGCTTGGAAATTGTTTGCTGTGTCATTTTTAACTGGAATCTTTCCTAATATGTATTATGTACCTTTTTAAACAAAGTGAACTCAACAAAATGTAATTTTTTTGGCCAGCTCAGTTGTTTTCTTGCATAGACTGTGCTAGATTACAACTGTATCCGAATATCGTGTAGTCCTCATGTTCCAGACTTGGGAAGGAAAGCAAAGCATATTTAGAGGGTGATTTTGTGTTAACTAACAGCTTTTACAAATGAGTTGGACCAAATGTTTCCACTTCTAGGCCCTATATTATGGAAATGAAATTTTTGAGATCAAAATACTGGAACTAACGGTTAAAAGGCCCAGCCACATTGATACCGCCAAAAACTTGATAGGTGTTATCAAGGGGAGAGTAGATTTGTATTTCTTTTCTTTTTCTTTTTCTTTCTTTTCTTTTCTTTTCTTTCTTTCTTTCTTTCTTTTTTTTTTTTTTTTTTTAAGAGACAGGGTCTTTCTTTGTTGGCCAGGCTGGAGTGCAGTGGTGCAATTCTAGCTCACTGTAGCCTTGAAATCCTGGGCTCAGGGGATCCTCCACTTGAGCCTCCCAAGTAGCTGGGACTACAGCCATGAACCATCATCCCCAGCTAATTATTTTAATTTTTGCAGAGATAGCATCTCGCTTTGCTGCCCAGGCTTGTCTCAAACTTCCGGGCTCAAGCCATCCTTCTGCCTCGGCCTGCCAAAGTGCTGGGATTGCAGGTATGAGCTGCCATGGCATGCTTGGCCAATTTGAGTTTTTGTCATGTAGGATGTCTATGGTATCAAGTGGTGAAGAAAGTGAATTGGAGAAAAATTGAACAGTAGCGTCCTCAAACATTCACGCGCAATTTTTTTTGTATATATAGAGAAATATTTGGAAGGTTATGCATGAAATGGAAGGCCGTGTCCATTCCTGGGACTGGGTTATAGAAAAGAGTGGGAGGAATTGTTGATTTTTACATATTTTTCTGGAGTGGCCTCAGTGCTGAATTACAATGAGGTTCAATGAGGGGAGCATAGGATTAGGGTCAGTGACCTCAAAGCTTTAACATTTTTTTTTCTCTTTCTTTCTCTCTCTCTCTCTCTTTCTTTCTTTCTTTCCTTCTTTCTTGAGACTGAGTCTTGCTTTGTCACCCAGGTTGGAGTGCAGTGGTACAGTCTCGGCTCACTGCAACTTCCACTTCCCAGGTTCAAGTGATTCTCCTGCCACAGCCTCCCAAGTAGCTGGGATTACAGGCATGTACCACCATGCCTGGCTAAATTTTTTTTTGTATTTAGTAGAGATGAGGTTTCACCATGTTGGTCAGGCTGGTCTCGAACGCCTGACCTCAGGTGATCCACCTGCCTTGGCCTCCCAAAGGGCTGGGATTACAGGCATGAGCCACCACGCCGGGCCAAAGCTCTAACATTATTAGCACTGGCATGGTTGGTTTTTCTTTCCGCCTTCTGCCTGTTTTCTGTTTGCCAGAGGTCAATGTCCTGGTTTCTACAGACCCTTCTTAGGGCTACTTGCGTTTAAATAGGGGATCCTGGGAGATGGACAAGTTTTCCCAAGAACCCAGGTCATGACTTGCCAGTGGTGAAGGAGACTCTTTTGGTCAAGTGACTTCCCTGAAATTGCCCATGGGGTTGGGCCCACATGGGTCCGAGTTTCAACAGCTCTCAGCTGAGGTATGGTGACTCCTGCAGCAGCAGCACTTTGCCCCATCGATTATGCCGTTGGAAAGTAAGCCTGGGTTAGGGTTCAAGTGTAGCTGTGCAATGGGGAGGAGGTGGAGGAACAATATAAATGCTAATAGCCACCATTTACTCAGTGTTTATTGTGTCAGCACTGGGCAAAGTACTTTATAAACATTCCCACATGTGACTGATGATTAAGTTATCTCTGTATAAACTATAGGTTTATTTTATTCTCTTTATTTTTTCCCCTGACTTGAAAGTTAAAGCTTGCAGATGGTAAGTGATGAGGGCAGGATTTGAACCCAGGGAGTGGAGAGTGAGCAAACAGTCTAGTTGCTGTAGTCACATCACATGGGAGACTCATATTTGAAGATGCCTCCAACAGCATAACCAGAGCAAAGCGCTGCTCCTGGGTCCACCGCACTTCAACCAAGAGGTGTTCAAACTCAGATCCACACTGGCCACCCTTCACCATTGGCAAGTCATGACTTAGGTTTCTGGAAAACCTTGCCCATTTTCTAGGAACCCCTATTTAAAGAACACAAAGGGACAGTGTCACATGTTGAAAAGAAGACAGACCTCGAAGGCTGATGTCTGGTTTAATCCCCATTCTGTGACTTGGTAATGACCCAGGGCAAATTGCCTCCCTGAGCTTTAATGTTGTCATCTATAAAGTGGAGTGATAATCCCTATCTCACAGAGCAGTGACGAAGAATAAAGGAGTTGGTGTATGGCAGGCAGGAAGCCCTCCTTGGCACTTAGGATGCTAGCTGCTGGTGGTGGGGATGTGGATAGGACTTCATGCTCTAATAATCATGAGCGAGTGTCCTAGAGCACCAGTCATCAGGTCCTTGTGCATGCATTATCTCATTTGACCCTTACCATAAGCCATCAAGCTATCTCTCTACTCTCTTTAATTGCCCTGCTTGGGGCAAGAGTTGTTTACACTCAACCCTGTTTCCTGTCTTCCATTTACACCTCAAACCGCAGGAATCTGGCTTGAACCCACCACTCCGTGGGCCAAGGTCTGGCCAAGGTCACCTATAGTCTGCTCCAGGCAAATTTGAGCTGAGCAGACACTTTTCAGTTCCTAGCTTCTTGAGCATTCTTCCCTTCACTTCTAGGGTTTTCTTCCTGCTTCCCCAGGTGCTTCTCTGTGTCTTTCATGGGCTTCTATCCCTCTATGGCACCTTCCTTGTTCTTAGCATTTTTGAAACTTGCCACGTTCTCTTCACTCAGCTGCTGGAGTAGTCTTCAGATTTGATGATGTCATTTCCCTGCTCTGTGAAACCACCCTTGGCTCTTAGCATCAAGACCATAGTCCTCAGTCAACATGGCCCTGAGGCCCCTGCCCTCAGGTGCTTTGCATCTCCAGTCTCATTTCAAAAACGAACTTATCCTTGGAATTCTCAGTTCCATCACAAGTAACTGAAATGGGTCACTCCCTCCATCCTCAGTCAGGTTTCCTATGCTTTGGCTCTTGCTGCCTCCTCTACCTGGAACGAATAAGCCCCTACCCTCCAGCCCACCCACGACCATTTGTCTGGCTACCTGGTCACCCTGGCCCAGCTGGGATGTGTCTCCTCTGTGCCCCAGCAAAAACCGTGTGCTACCACAGTCCCAGTCCTTATCTCATAAGAAGCTGTCTCCTCTACTGGATGGCCTTGGGAGCAGGGCCAAGACTTGCTCAGGCCTGTGTTCTCAAGCCCCTAGAGCACAGTGCCGGGCACCCAGGACAGATGGGCAATACATTTTACTAAATGGAGACTTACTTGCTTTGTACAGTCCGTGGCTTGAAAGTTAAGCCTGATGTAATTTGAATGGTTGGCCTTTAATATCAGAGAAATTAACTGGTTCCTCTAGAATATCGATTAACAGTCATTCCAAACAGGGGATATGTGCTCCATCATGTATTATTTGTTGGTGGAGAGTTGCCAGGGTGGTGGATCAGAGGAAAGAATGTTTTTTTAAGATACGCACCTCCCCAACTTTCCTCTAATTCATGCTATTTCTCCTCTTGCTAAGATAAAATGAAACCTCTGCCTTCTCTCTACTCTTATTATCTATGAGCGCTGGTTGGAAGGATTTATTAGAGAAAGCGGTGAAATGCCCCATGCAGTCCCAACACGGGGCTCTCTCTAGGATGACGATGTGTAAAACCCCTTCTCCTTTGCTGCCTGTCCTAAACAGCAGGGAGATTCATTTAAGGAGAACAAGGCCTTTAGTACTTGTGGACTGAATCACAGGCACCAAGGCCTGCTAAGTCCTAGGTGTCCCCCAACTCTGCAGGTTCTGCCTCTCCTTCCCCACCTCCTATGCCCCAAATTTCCAAAAGGTACAGCTCATTCCTCCCCAAAAGTCCCCAGTCAGCTCCTGCTCTGTAGAAGTAGTTATCAACCCAGGCTGTGCTTTAGAATCATCTGGGAGTTTTGCAGGGTTTTGTTGTTGTTGTTGTTCATTTGTTGTTGCTATTTGTTTTGTGAAAGAATCTTGCTCTGTTGCCCAGGCTGGAGTGCAGTGGTGCCATTATAGCTCAGTGCAACCTCTACATCCTGGGCTTAAGCGATCCTCCCACCTCAGCCTCCCAAGGAGCTGGTACTACAGGCATGTGCCACCATGCCCAGGTAATTTTAAAATTTTTTTTGTAGAGATAAGGTCTTGCCATGTTGCCCAGGCTCACGCCTGGAATTACAGACCAGACGTGAATCACTGAGCCTGGCCCCTCATGGTAGCTCTTTATGGTTATTGGTGGTGTACGTCCCCTAGTAGACTCTCTGCCTCTGAAGGATGTCTGTAGCATAGACCAAAATGGCTTCAGCATTGTTCTTAGTAGCTATTAGATTGAATTCAATGGAAAGCTCAGCTGCTTCTGGATTCTCCTGGGTTGTCCAGGAGTTGAATCCATCCTTTCCTCCTCCATGCTCGGCACCTTTTCTCTTTTGCCCTGATAGTTCACCCCTCATGAGGTGGGCCGTACCAACTGCAGTAGGTCCAGTTTGGCGCAAATATTAATTGCAAGATTGTTTTGGGGGCCTATGAATGCACTTGGAGTGGTTCAGGCCAACATAGCTGAGAATACAAAAGCCATGAACTGAACACTGCTTTGCAAATAGATTGATCAATTGATGGACCTCACAGGTTTTGTTTTAAATTGTTTTATTGATACATAATAGATGTACCTATTTTGGGGAGTACATATGATAACTTAATACCTTCATAGAATTTGCAAAGATCAAATCAGTGTAATTAGGATATTCATCACCTTGAATACTTTTCTTTAAGCTAAAATATTTGCTTTATTCCCTTCTAGCTATTTCAAAATATACCATAGATTATTGTAACCCATAGTCACCTTACTGATCTATCAAACACCAGGTCTTATGTCTTCTATCAAACTGTATATTTGTACCCGTTAATCAACCTCTCTTCATCTGCCCTCCTCCTCCCCTTTCAGCCTCTAGTAACCACCAGTCTATTCTCTAACTTCATGAGATTTACATTTTTAGCTCCCAAGTATGAGTGAGAACATGAGTGATATTCGCTTTTCCATGCTTGGCTCATTTCACAACACAGCAACCTCCAGTTCCGTGCCCGTTGCTGCAGATGACAGGATCTCATTCTTTTTGATGGCTGAATACTATTCCCTTGTGTATACCTCAGCTTTTCTTCATTCACTCATCCGTTGATGGATACTTAGATTGATTTCATATTTTAGCTACTGTGAATAGTGCTGCGATACAGATGGGAGTGCAGCTATCTTTTCCATATATTGAAACTTATAGATGTTATCCTAAAAATGTAAGTCTCCCCTCAGTCTGAACTGCTTTGTTATCTGGAACTTCCTTTTTCAAACCCAAAGCTGCCCGTCATAACCCTGACCGGTTCCTACTGCTTGTCTTTAAATTTTCCATCCCAACGGGCCACCAGCCCTTCTACTATAAACTTGCTCATTCTTTTTTTGTTTTGTTTTGTTTTGAGATGGAGTTTTTCTCTGTCGCCCAGGCTAGAGTGCAATGACCCAATCTTGACTCACTGCAACCTCTGCGTCCCAGCTTCAAGCGATTCTCCTGTCTCAGTCTCCCGAGTGGCTGGAATTACAGGCATGCGCCACCACACCCAGCTAATTTTCTATTTTTAGTAGAGACAGGGTTTCACTATGTGGGTCAGTCAGGTCTCGAACTCCTGAACTCAGATGATCCACCCGCCTCAACCTCTTAAAGTGCTGGGATTACAGGCGTGAGCCACCGCGCCCGGCATACTTGCGCATTCTTAAGTCCCTACTCTTTGCTGGCGATCCTCCCTTACCTAGAAGGGTTTCTTATCACCGAAAGCATCCTATCCACTGTTCAAGGTCAAATTCAAATGTCAGCTCCTGGGTGTCTCCAGCCAGAAATGATTCCCTTCTTATTTGTGCTTTTAAGATAACTATTTTCTTACCATTTAATTATTCTTCACTCAGTGAACATTTATTGAGCACCAAATATGTGCCAAGTTCACTTACCCATCCTCTCACTCCATATGCTATTTTTTTCCTTTTTTTTTTTTTTTTGAGACAGAGTTTCATTCTTGTTGCCCAGGCTGGAGTGCAATGGTGCA
>NW_012117932.1:441862-475616 GCF_000951035.1 Colobus angolensis palliatus | reverse complement strand
TTCCTTCCTTCCTTCCTTCCTTCCTTCCTTCTTTCCTTCCTTCCTTCCTCTCACTCTGTTGCCCAGGCTGGAGTGCAGCGGAGTGGCACGATCTTGGCTCACTGTAAGCTCCGCCTCCAGGGTTCACATCATTCTCCTGCCTCAGCCTGCAGAATAGCTGAGCCTACAGGCACCCACCACCACACCCGGCTAATTTTTTTGTATTTTAGTAGAGACAGGGTTTCACTGTGTTAGCCAGGATGGTCTCAATCTCCTGACCTCGTGATCCACCTGCCTCGGCCTCCCAAAGAGCTGGGATTACAGGCATGAGCCACAGCACCAGGCCAAATCTTGTTTCTTTTTCTATGTGCTCCCCTCCAGCCCTTCTTCCTAAGAGCAGTGCTTTTCATATGGTTGTGTGCAACAATGTGGTTGACTGAATTGAGTGTTGTTGAACATGGTCTTGGCAGTGTGAACTACACACATGTTTTTTTCTGTATATGAGTAATGGTATTTATTTTGACCTATCGAGGCTCTGTAAGGCATGACATCTACAGAACTTTGGGAAGTGACTTCAGAATGAAGGGAACCTCCAGTAAGGACACAGAGTGCCACCCTCCAAATCCTTCCAGCTGCTCCTACAGTGGATGAGAAACGCTTTCTCCAGAGTCCACCTCAGACGTGAAGATCTGAGTTGTTTGGTCACCAATCACGATGGCTTCGCCACCGTCCTGCCTCCACTCTCCACTCACCTCATGCGAATTGTGTGTGGCTCTTCCTGCCAAGGTCAATGTTCTACCTGAACATGCATTAGCTGATGTTCTTTTTTTTTTTTTTTTGACAGAGACTTGCTCTGTTGCCCAGGCTGGAGGGCAGTGTTGCAATCTTGGCTCACTGCAGTCTCCGCCTTCTGGGTTCAAGTGATTCTCCGGCCTGAGTCTCCAGAGTAGCTGGGACTACAGGCATGTACCACCACGCCTGGCTAATTTTTGTATTTTTAGTAGAGACGGGGTTTCGACTGTTGGCCAGGCTGGTCTCAAACTCCTAACCTCAGGTGATCCACCCCGCTTGGTGTTCCAAAGTACTGGGATTCCAGGCATGAGCCACCGTGCCTGGCCATATTGGCTGATGTTCTGATTTGAGTCGCTGGAGTGTTCCCTACTGCGCTCGTGTGTGCGTGTGGAGCATGGGTGCAGCCCTTCACAAGTCTGTTCCGGGGATGGCTGAAATCCCCCCAGACTCTCTTGCCAGACATCTCCCGTGGATTCCCTCTGCTTGTCTTTCTCTTGACCTTTTGCTAGTCATCAAAGGGTTTTCTGACAAGGTGTTTGCTTTCTCTGTGACCAACTGAGAGCGCTATTTGGTTTCCTGAGAACTAGATTAGGATTTTTTTAACTTTTAGAAAGGACTCCTAAGCCCATTTTTCTGAAAGGCTAAACAGAAATCTCTCACTAACACTGATTTCAAATTCAGAACACAACAAATTCCCAAGCTCCACACCTTTCACAAGGTCTGTCTAACGTTTGCAAGAGCAAGTTCTGTCTGTCTTTTTCCTTGGCCACTTGGATAGCACTTTCAGCCCTATCAGGGACTTGTCAAGGTGAAGAGAATGAAAGATTGAGTGAGAGACATAGTATGAAACTGTAACAAAAGCTGGGAGAAACGGAATGTTGCTGAGGGGAAGGTGGCTTTGTGCACAATGTAATTGCTGTGGGAAACGGTTTTTACAAAGTCAAGATGAATTGGTGTGTTAGTACAGAGATTTTTTTTTCTTTTACAAATGATCAAGGAAAATGGATTTTTAAAATGTAAACATTCCCTTGTAGTATTTACAGCTTCTCTAATATAGGAGGACAAAGGTCTCAGAGCTTAAAGTAAAAAATGCAGGAACAGAGAGATAACAGCTCTTTTACAGTTTGATTGTAATCTAAATATAACAAGAAAATCACTCTATACATAAGACATCGTGATGAATAAATATCTGGGTGAGGAGGTTATTGAGTCTTTTTTCTTTTTCCTTACTTGTTCTTTCCTAAGGAGTTTTCTTTCTTTGAGAAAGGCCTTTGGTGATGAAGATAAATAGTGGTTGAATGAAAAGCCAATGTTGGGCTTTGCTGATAGAGGGTTTTGGGGAAATGATTTGTCAGGGCAGAGAAGCTAATAGATGAAATGTGAAACCTCAGAGATCACCCGGTTCAATCCTTCATTTTACACATAAGAGCACTGAATCCAGACAGGTGTGATTTGAGGAGGCACAAAGCCTCATCTCACGACATTTCAGGACCCACCTCTGTCCTATATGACACATAAGTAATACACTTATTTTTCTACCAAACTGATGTCCTAATTAAACCTTCTATTGGCTGGGTGTGGTGGTTTATGCCTATAATCCCAGCACTTTGGGAGGCCAAGGCTGGTAGATCACCTGAGGTCAGGAGTTCAAGACCAGCCTGGCCAACATGGCAAAACCCCATCTCTACTAAAAATACAAAAATTAGCCAGGCATGGTAGCAGGTGCCTGTAGTCCCAGCTACTTGGGAGGCTGAGGCAGGAGAATCGCTTGAACCCGGGAAGCAGAGGTTGCAGTGAGCCGAGATGCCACCACTGCACTCCAGTCTGGGTGATAGAGAGAGACTCCGTCTCAAAACAAAAACAAAAACAAACAAACAAAAAAACCACCCCCCCCAAAAAAAAACACCCTCCTAGGGAAGAAATCCTTGAATTACTTCCATAATGACTTCTATTCTCTTTGAGACCAGCCTGACCAACATGGAGAAACCCCATCTCTACTAAAAATACAAAATTAGCTGGGCGTGGTGGCGCATGCCTGTAATCCCAGCTACTCTGGAGGCTGAGACAGGAGAATCGCTTGAATCCGGGAGGTGGAGGTTGCAGTGAGCCGAGATTGTGCCACTGCACTCCAGCCTGGGCAATAAGAGCAAAACTCCATCTCAGAATAATAATAATAATAATAAATAAAACTCCATTTCAAAAAATAATAACAATAATAAAAAATAAATAAATAAATAAATAAATAAATAAAAATAACAGGTTTTCTATTTGCCAATAGAAAATCTGTTATTCAGGGAAGATCATTATTGCCCTGGGCATCTAATTTCATGTTTAGTGAATTTTGGCTATGCTGGTTCTCACTCTTGTTGATCCTTGAGAGGTTTCTGTGCCTTTAGGTTTTGCTCCCAACCCCTAGTCCTTTGTCTTAGTCAGTTTCAGCTGAATGAAACTGACTAAGTTATCCCATACACTGGGCAGGTTATAAATGACAGAAATTTATTTCTCACAGTTCTGGCCACTGGAAAATCTGAGATCAAGGTGCCAGCAGATCTGGGGTCTGGGGAGGGCCTGCTTCCTGGCTCACATCTGGCCTTCTTCTCACTGGCTTCTCACACGGTAGGAGGTACTCTCTGGGCCCCTTTTCTTTTTTTGTTGAGAGGGAGTCTTGCTGTGTCACCCAGGCTGGAGTGCAGTGGCACGGCCTGGACTCACTGCAACCTCTGCCTCTTGGTTTCAGGCAATTCTCCTGCTATAGTTGGGATTGCAGGCCCCCGCCGCCACGCCTGGCTAATTTTTTGTATTTTAGTAGAGACCGAGTTTCACCATGTTGCCCAGGTTGGTCTCGAACTCCTGAGCTCAGGCAATCCACCCCCCTCAGCCTCCCAAAGTCCCCACTTTACAGGCGTGAGCCACCACACCCGGCCACTGGGCCCCTTTTCTAAGGGCACTGATCCCATTCATGACCACATCACCTCCCAAAGCCCCCACTTCCTAATACCATCATATTGGGGATTAGGATTTCAACATACAAACTTTGGGGAGACACAAACATTCAGTTCATTGCATTGCCCCAAGCTCTCACTGCCTCCATAGGAAAGCACTTGGTAAGCAGTTGTGTGGGGCAGGGCTGTGGAAAGGTGGGTTTTCTCTGTGCGCAAGGCACAGGTCTACAGGCTCAGGCTCCGTTCCACAGTCAGACTTCTCACTGCTCCACTAGGCTCTGTGGCTGCTGAGAAGCTCTGTCCCCTGGCGCCAGCTCCGGCCTCAGCGGTCACTAACACCGTTGGCGTGTCCTTTATGAGACGCGTGAGCCACCGCCGGCCCAGCAGGCCCCGCAGTGAAATCAGCCACGCTCTCCTTCCAGGGAGGAGATGCGCAGCCACGCTCCCTACTCCTTGCGTGGACTGAATGCAGCAATTCTTTCCTAGCTGCTCACCCGCCAGCCCCCCAACCCACAGAGCTCTTGAGGGCAGTGATTGGATCTTATTTATTTATTTGTTTATTTTTATTTTGTTGTTTTTGTTGGTTTGGGGGCTTTTTTTTTTTTTGAGACAGAGTTTTAGTCTGTCGTCCAGGCTAGAGTGCAGTAGCTCCATCTGGGCTCACTGTAACCTCTGCCTCCTGGCTTCAGGCAATTATCTTGCCTCAGCCTCCTGAGTAGCTGGGATTACAGGCGCGTGCCACCATGCCTGGCTAATTTTTGTGTTTTTAGTAGATGGGGTTTTGTCGTGTTGGCCAGGCTGGTCTCGAACTCCTGATCTCAGGTGATCTGCCAGCCTCGGCCTCCCAAAGTGCTGGGATTATAGGCATAAACCACCACTCCCAGCCCATAGGAGGTTTTAATTAGGACACCAGTTTGGTAGAAAATTTTGTGTTTTTAGTAGAGATGGGGTTTCACCATGTTGGCCAGCCTGGTCTTGAATTCCTGACCTCAAGTTATCTGCCCGCCTAGGTCTCTCAAAGTGCTGGGATTACAGGGGTGAGCCACTGCACCCGGCCTGTGTCTGATTTGTTTCTGCATCCCTGTATTTAACCAAGGGTGAGTGTTTAAAAGAGGTTTGTTGCGTGAAGTGATGCTCAGTGGCCATTTGCATCCGTAAAAAAACAAAACAAAATGCTTGCCTTTCTTTCTTTCTTTCTTTTTTTTTTGAGATGGAATTTTACTCTTATTGCCCAGACCGGAGTGCAGTGGCCTTATCTTGGCTCATTTCAACCTCTGCCTCTCGTGTTCAAGTGATTCTCGTGCCTCAGCCTCAGCTGGGATTACAGGCGCCCACCACCACGTCTGGCTAAATTTTTGTATTTTTAGTAGAAATGAGGTTTCACCATGTTGGCCAGGCTGGTCTTGAACTCCTGACCTCAGGTGATCCACCCACCTCAGCCTCCCAAAGTGCTGGGATTACAGGTGTAAACCACCGCGCCCAATTAACACTTGCCTTTCACGTCAATCATTTATTAATGAAGCAGTCATTGAGCCCATCCTATGGGCAGATGCCAGCGTAGTACTAGACACGCAGTCTCCACTCTCAAAGAACTTCCAGTTAACTAATATGACAAATAGAATCGGATAACTTAATCAAACTGTACTGACCAGTGGTGGCCTCACGATGGGGACTAGACCCTCATCTTCATCAGAGGCACACTGGGAGAAAACCAATGGCATGAAAGTCATGTTGGATGTTGTGGCCATTGATAAAGTATGGTTAGCATTAGGTACGGTGCAGGTGAAAAATAATGGTTGGTATAGCCATTCAGTGCCTAATTGTGTTATATCCTTTATGTATCTCAAAGCATTTTTCCTATAGGGGAGAAAACGACTCAGAGCTTTCAAATCAAAGAACTTGACATCTCAGACTCTTTTCCAATGTCTCCCCTTGGTTATGAAGACAACTTCTTGTCTGCTGAGTCCTCCTCTGTTGACAATCTTCAAGAAATTATCTAAACGAGTTGCCTGGGATGTGGGCATGATGGCTGGGGGGCACGTGAGTTTATGTCCTCCCGAATAGACTGCCCTTGACAAGAGATGCATTTTGTGACACCAGCAGCTAAACTTGTAAAACGTGTTCGAAGCTCAAAATGTATCATGTTTTACCTGAGAAAATAAGCGATCATATGAAATGTGTTGGAGAATGCACCCTGCTGCCTCTGCAAAATAGTAGAGTGGAGAGCAAATTCTGTCCATGCTTTGCCAGCTTTCAGGAGGGAGATGTAGGCAGGGAGATCTTTGTTTGCTCAGCACCGCATGCCAAGCCATGCCCCTGACAGCCCCAAACGCGACTGTGAATAGCAAGTCTATCACAAGGGTTCTCAAATACGAGAGTCGAGTTGGAACAAAGAGCAGGCACCAGCCAGACTTCCTCTGTTAAAGATTATCCAACGCGTCACCTGGGTGCCAACATTCCCATAAATCCCAGCAGCTATAAGCAGCTCTCTCACCTAGTGTAACTGAATGGCTTTGAAACCCTGCCGGGGACCTCGTGGCATTCCATGAAACGACCTCATCACAGGGGAATGAACTTTATCTTGAAGCCTGTAAGTGTGTTTGCTTGAAAGATGATTTACCATGCTCGACAATGACCAAATGTCCTAAATTAAACCTGATCCTCGTGTTATAACTCTGAATCTCACAATCTCATCGAGAGGAATAGATCAGCTAGGGAAGTGTAAATCTCTCTGGGATGGCCTTTCAGTGAATTGGAAGGCTGATTCCCAGTTGGGCAGAAGCAAAGACAGGAGGGTTTCTCAGTGGGGACAAGCAGAAAGCAGTGCCTGTCAGAGAGACAGGTTGACGGAAGCTCCCTCCCAAACTCTGCTTCATCTTTCTCCCTCTAGGTCCTAAATTTTTGTCTCTTTATCTTTTGGGAAGTGAGGCTTTCAAGGGTTCATGATTTGTGATAGAGAACATTAGCACCCCTTTCTGCCTTTTTTTTTTTCTCACTCCGTTGCCCAGGCTGGAGTGCAGTGGCACAATCTTGGCTCACTGCAATCTCTGCCTCCCAGGTTCAAGCAGTTCTCCTGCCTCAGCCTCCCAAGTAGCTGGGACTACAGGCGCGTACCACCAAGTCCAGCTTATTTTTGTATGTTTAGTAGAGATGGGGTTTCATCATGTTGGCAAGGCTGGTCTTGAACTCCTGACCTCGTGATCCACTTGTCTCGGCCTCCCAAAGTGCTGGGATTACAGACGTAAGCCACTATACCCGGCCCCCCTTCTCCCTTTTCTAGGCCAGTAGGAGAAGCCAGTCACTGTGGGCAGCAACTGCACTGACCTCTTAGAGTGGCCAGAGCCCTCCCCAGCTCCGTCTTCCTTACTCTCTTTGCTCAGTCCCCAGTGGCTTCCAAACATACAGCCTGGTTCTGAGAGGAGAATGGCCCACAACCCTTGCTGAAATTTCTTCCCTTTGCTCTAATTGCTCCAGGGCACTGACAATCCTGTTAAAGGATAGGGGCTAATCCATGGAAACCATTCGTGAACACATAGAAGACAACAGAGTTCAAAAGAGGGCAGGAGGCAGGGTGCTGACACATTCTGAAAGACTGTACAGAAGGTAATCTTTGAGACTCCAGCAGTGAGTATGGCTTGGACAGGCAAAGAGAAGGTGTTTTAGATGAGGAACATGTCATGCCATAGATAGGTGGCAGGTACATGCTGGTTTTATAGACCTTGATCTTTTGTGCTGTTTTGTTGAAACTTGTGCCAGAGCTGGGTGGTTTAAAAGTAAGGGTTGGGCATAGTGGCTCACTCCTATAATTCCAGCACTTTGGGAGGCCGAGGCCGACAGATCACTTGAGTCCAGGAGTTTGAAACCAGCCTAGCCAACATAGTGGAACCCTGTCTTTACTAAAAATACAAAATATTAGCCGAATCTGGTGGTGCATGCCTGTAATCCCAGCTACTCGAGAGGCTGAGGGAGGAGAATCGCTTGAACCAGGGAGGTGGAGGTTGCAGTGAGCCAAGACTGCACCACTGCACTCTAGCCTGGGTAACAGAGGGAGACTCTTTCTCAAAAAAATTTGTATTTATATAATAAAATAAAAGGCCGGGTGCAGTGGCTCACAACTGTAATCCCAGCACTATGGAGGCGGGTAGATCACTTGAGGTTGGCAGTTTGAGACCAGCCTGACCAACATGGAGAAACCCCATCTCTACTAAAAATACAAAATTAGCTGAGTGTGGTAGTGCATGCCTGTAATCCCAGCTACTCTGGAGGCTGAGGCAGGAGAATCACTTGAATCTGGGAGGTGGAGGTTGCAGTGAGCTGAGATCACGCCACTGCACTCCAGCCTGGCAACAAGAGCAAAACTCCATCTCAAAAATAAATAAATAAATAAATAAAGAAAGAATCAGGCCAGGTGTGATGGCTCATGCCTGTAATTCCAACACTTTGGGAGGCCAAGGTGGGAGGATTGCTTGAGGCTGGGAGTTTGCGATCAGCCTGAGCAATATAGGGAGACCTCATCTCTTCAAAATCAGCTGGGCATGGTGGTGTGCACCTGCTGTCCCAGCTACGCAGGCGGCTGAGGCAGGAAGGTCACTTGAACCCAGGAGTTTGAGGCTGCAGTGAGCTATAATTACACCACTGCACTACAGCCTGGGCAACAGAGCTGGACCCTGCCTCAAAAAATTAAAAAAAGCAAAGAAGAAGAAGGAGAAAAGTAGAATCAAAACGCTGTGCTTCTGGAATTGGGCAGCCGGTCTCAGGGAGAAGCTAGATCTGAGGACCACAGAGGGGTCTTCCAGCTCTAGAAGCTTCAACATGCATAGCCATGAGTGTGAGTGGACCCTGGGTGCCCTATGGACATTCTGCTGACCTGAGGTCACTTACCTTTCTTAGCTGATGAAGCTGTTTGTTACAGAGGATGGCGAGGATTTCAGAGTCATACACAGCTGGGAGGAAATTCTGACTCTACTCTTACAAGCTTGTGCTATCTTAGATACGTGACCAATTTAAACGCTTTGCAAAATCGGAATAATGATGCCTTCTTTCCAGAGTAAATTTGTGGGAAAATACGAGGTAATATATAAAATTCCAGGGGCCCATAAATGCTGGTTTCCTTTTTCCTTCCCGTTTCACTTTTCTGGAGGGATTTCTTCCTCCTCTAAACCTTTACTTCTCCTAGCTGGAACTTCCTTTCTCACTTCCCCCCCACCCACCCCAAATTGTCCCTGGTCTCCGTCTGAAGGACCCAAGTGTGTGTACGGAAAGATTAAGCTGCCCTTTTTATAAAGGAGAAATGTATTCGAAATGGGGCACATCAAAAGTAAATGTAGGTGACAAATGTTTATATTTGGAAAGTGTTTCTGCTTTGATCCTGGTTTCTACTTTTTTGAGAGTTTGACAAATGTGCCCTCTGTGCCTTGGCGTCAAACATCTTCAGTCAGCAGAGCACTTTACTTGACGGTAAACTCATTTGATCCTGCACTTGCTGCTCCCTGCAATCCAGGAGATTCGAAGTCACAGAATAGAACTCCCCTTGTCTTCCTGTCACACAGCCCAGAGCCAGTGTGGCTGGGCCAGGGATGGGCCATGCCTGCTTCTCTAAAGTCTTGCTCTTGGGACTGCAAAGCCAGAGACTGATGGAGGCCATCCCTGGCTCCTTTCTCCGAAGTATACTTGGCCATCACGAGTGGTTCCCTGACATCCTGTCTCCCTGCCTCCTCCATGAGCTCACATTGAGCTTTTTCTGAAAAACCTCTAACCCAACCACTTTGGAAGATGCCAAAGGTGGTTTCCCAAGGGGAACTTCACGGGTGAATGCTGAGGAAAGTCTCCATACAGTCAGCTACGGAATTGATTTTTCCAGGGTTTCTTGCCAAATCTTGCCCAATCTTTGCAGGCAGGTTATAAAGAGGCTCCATGTGTGTGGTGGCTCAGCGTGACAAGGGTGTGCCACAGCCTCATGCTGTTTTCAATGCTCCAGTCAGGAGGACCTGCGGCCAGCTGCACCGCTGATTTTTACTGGGAGGTCTCCTTGTTCACAAAGTGGTTTCTTTCAGTCCAGACTGATTTCTTCCTACTTTCGGACCTGTGAACTGAACACAGGAAAGAAGGCTACTGGGATGGTATCCGCTATTTCTGCCAGGGTCACTGTCCAACCAGGCAAAACAGGATCCACTCTGAGTATTTCCAACAGAAGGACTTCCATGCCAGGAACTGGCTATGTGGGTGAAGGAATGGCTGAGAAGACAAACGGGACAGTGAGACAACAGAGAGGTTGGCTACCGCAGGAAGCCACTGCCGTGCCAGGCTGGAGGGACAGAGGAGGAGGTGGTACTACTTGGGTGTAGGCGCTGGGGTCACCTAGCAGAGGCTCCATCTCTCAGCAGCTCGAGCCCTGGACAAGATGCATCCTCTACAGTGGAGACAGAGCGGGGAGAATGGTTCTTCTTTCTCCTCCCCATCTCCCACCATTGGGCATTGCTACATCTGGACAGAAGCCATTGATACAAGTCCTGGGAAACAGCCTGCAGGGGCGGCCACTCACTCCCCAAATAACAAGGAGTGGTGAGGAGGTTTTTTTGGTTCCCCTGGTGCTTAGAAGCCTGCTCTTCTTTCTTTCTCTGAAAACCAGAAAGCAGTAGTAGGAGGGGAGAAGGCCAGGATTCCGCAAAGAAAATGGCATAAATGGCCTGTGCGCAGCACAGTCAGAGCTACCCTCCCGTGTGGGGGTGCCTGGCAGGCCTCACTGTTCTCACAGCACCGTTCATCCCTAAATAACTCTGGGGCTGTCTCATCAATAGCTGTGGCCTACTGCTCCTTTCTCTGAAAGAATGGCATTTCCAAGAATGCTCTGGGCTGGGATTAGCAGGCTATGAATTCTCCCAGGGGTCATGGAGAAGTGTGCCTCTTACATGCCTCAGTAACTAAGAGCCTCCCTTGTTTGGCTCCACATGGTACATGCTAGGTTGTGGTGATGCTCTGGGTATGAGAACATGGCTGATTCTGGAAATCTCCAGCTTAGTCCACAACTCTTACATGATTGCTCTTACGCGGCTTTACAGACACTGCCTTCTTATCTCTGTACATCTTGTGAGAATATGTTTTTTGAAAATTGGAGGTTGCTAAGCAACTCTCTGAAAATGTGGGCCTGTAGATTTTATGCTTCTGCGTCACCTTGGGAGAGATGTACCGCTGCCGTGGGCCTCAGTTCTCTCTGACAGATGGGAGAGTTACAGAAGCTTTCATTTCTGCACTTGAAAAATGGGTTGTGGAAATGTAAAATGAGAACAGAGATTTCAAAATATTTTGTAAATTGCTCATGGTTTCTTTCTTTTTTTTTTTTTGAGACGGAGTCTTGCTCTGTCGCCCAGGCTGGAGTGCAGTGGCTCGATTTCGGCTCACTGCAAGCTCCGCCTCCCCGGTTCATGCAGTTCTCCTGCCTCAGCTGCCCGAGTAGCTGGGACTACAGGCGCCCGCCACCACGCCTGGCTAATTTTTTGTATTTTTCATGGAGACAGGGTTTCACCGTGTTAGCCAGGATGGTATCGATCTCCTGACCTCGTGATCCGCCTCCCTTGGCCTCCCAAAGTGCTGGGATTACAGGCGTGAGCCTCCGTGCCCTGCCTGCTCATGCTTTTTAAAAAAATTTGAGATAGGGTCTCACTATGTTGCCCAGGCTGGTCTTGAATTCCTGGGTTCAAGCAATCCTCCCACTTCAGCCTCTTAAAGTGCTGGGTAAATGCCAATGAATAAATTAACGAATGAATAAATGCATAAAATATCTGCCCTCAGGAAATAGTCTAGTGGGGGCGGCAGATATGTAGATAGAATCAGAATAAGGCTCCAGGTCTCATCCCATCTCCTAATCCTCGTGCTGGGCTAGGTCCTTGACACATGTGCTATAGGTCCATGTGGCATCTGATGAATAGGTGCATTAATGATTCCCATTCTTTCTTGCAAGCAGCTTTGCAACCACTCTTCTATTAATCTTATGATGGCCTTGTATTGTGGGTAAGCAGACAGAAAGTGGGTTTTTGCATGAAGAAACAGAGACCTTACTAAGTAAGCTAAATGGATTGCCCACTTCACAGCAAATTGAGAGGGAGTCAGGTTGTGGGCTCAGTCTCCTCACCTTGACCAGAGCCACTATCTTTGGTTAAATAACCAAAGTAACAAATGTTGGCTATAAATTCTCTGACTGTATTTGGTTAATTATCGAACTTGCCAACTAAGAGTAGCGTCAAAAGTATTTGACACTTTACTGTTAACCTCTCTTGAGAACTCATTTTTGGAAACAAGATGTTAAAACCCTCGGTGGCTAGAGAGAAGAAAAACCAGCTGATATGCAATCTGTGCTTAGGTATTAAAGCTTCTCTTAGTAACTGCCCCTCTCCACTTTTCTTTTTTTGATGAACAACACATAAATACCAGTAGCAATATGTCTAGGATTAGTAAGTCAATTTTCCATGTTAAAAGAAGCATTAAAAAAAAAAAAAACAAAACCTGGAAGATAGTTTGAGGAAACAGAAGTGTTAACTTCATGAGGAAAGAGGTCAGTGGTAGTTCTAGGTCTCTACAGAAGGGGAACTAATATTTCCTTGTTATAAGGAAAAGCAAAAGGTGAAT
The DNA here is from genome assembly GCF_000951035.1 of Colobus angolensis palliatus. Classification (NCBI taxonomy): domain Eukaryota; kingdom Metazoa; phylum Chordata; class Mammalia; order Primates; family Cercopithecidae; genus Colobus; species Colobus angolensis. The sequence goes on along the minus strand of NW_012117932.1, from coordinate 463,281 downwards.
CAAGTTGTGGCTGTGCCCCAGAGGGCAGCCAAAAGGCCAGAGCTTATAAAAAAGCAGAGTGAGCAGAATAAACCAGTTGTCCTAGGACTTAGAAAAGTGCACTGGTGGCAAAAGAGAGAGAAAAGAATAAAAATCTGTCTCTATAATTTTTTTTTTTTTTGAGATGAGTCTCCCTCTGTTGCCCAGGCTGAAGTGCAGTGGCGTGATCTCGGCTCACTGCAACCTCTGTCTCCTGGGTTCAAGCGATTCTCCTGTCTCAGCCTCCTGAGCAGCTGAGATTATAGGCACACGCCACCACACCTAATTTTTGTATTTTTAATAGAGATGGGGTTTCATCATGTTGGTCAGGCTAGTCTTAAAATTTTCTTAAAAAAGGCTGGGCACAGTGGCTCATGCCTGTAATCCCAGTACTTTGAGAGGCTGAGGCAGGAGGATCACTTGAAGCCGGGAGTCTGAGAACAGCCTGGGCAACATAGTGAGACCCCATCTGTATAAGTAATACCACTAATATATAAATTATTTATAATATCATGTATAACATATAACATGTAATATAAGATATAATATACATCTTATATAATATATGTTATAGATGAACTTGCCAACCAGGTTGTGTGTTTTGAGCACTGGCATGTGGATGGCTAGACAGTGCTGTGGGGAAATGGGAAGCCTCTTTAGGCTGTCATTCTTGGTTCAGGGGACTTTATATAATGAGGTCACCATCACCATACTTTCTGAGATTCTCATATAGGCTGGAGAAGGCTTCAAGGGATGAGGCTTCCTTTTCAGTCAGGAGTATGATAGCTTTGATGGACAAGACTCTAGACAACCATATTATTGTATGTTATATATGTTAACAATATAATATATATATAATAAGATGTTAACATTATAAGATATATATAAGATATATATTATGGTATATTATTATCTTACAATATATAAAATATATTATGTTAATATTGTATATTATTATATTATATATGGAATTTTTTTTGTTTGTTTCATAGTATAGAAGTAAGTGGCAATAGAAAGACCCATACATATGAATGACTCAGAATTTTGGACAATAATCAGGAAGCATCCCCATGTCTGGTAGACAACGCATAGCCAGTTGCCTAGAACAGCTGAGTTGTTCATTTGCTCCCCATCATTTCCCCATCCGGGAAATGATTCCAAGGGGAGCCAGCAGCCATGTGGCCATGGGGACCTCATCACTGTTTGCCTTTTTATTATCAGGTAACATTATGGCCTCCATTTTTCAATTGGTTCTGGCTGTCAGATCTAATAGTTGTGCTTTTTGTGGGGAAAAAAAATGTTTAATATCTTTTTTGTGGGAGGGGCTGCAAAATGAACTTTCAAAATGGGGATTATAATACCGAAAGGCCGAGAAGCTTTGCGCTGTGGTTTTGAAGGCAAACCTTTCACTTCTGCCCTGAAGTCTGCTCTTTTTCTTTTCTCTCAGAAGTTCTGCTGCCTGAGAACTAGTCAATTGGGTCAATAGCTAACACTCTAGCATAGGAGACACAGGTTTGCAAAGAGGATTCTTCATGGTGGTCAAAGCAGAGGAGGCTTGATCTTTTCTCTGCTTTATCAACTTGAGCTGTGTCTGGAGTGGATGTGAACACTTTTCTCAGTGGGGTTGGGCTGGGGGAAGCTAACTCTTTCCCATGCTGCTCCCGCCCCGGGAATGCTATCAGGGAAAGACTAAGGGCAACATGGCTCCCATGAAACGAAGCTCAGCTCTAAGCTGATATTTTACAACTAAAACCTGTTTCCAGTCTAAGTTTGTATCTCTTCTCAAAAGTCCTAAGGGCTGTTGATGCCTCTGTGTGTGTTTGTGCATTGAAACGTGGATGGGGGGCTAGCTGGCGCTGGCAGGGGGGAACAGGGAGCCTCTTTAGACTGGTCATCCTTGGTTCAGGGGACTTTGTATAATGAAGTCACCATCACTTTTTACTTTCTGAGATTTTCATACAGACTGGAGAAGGCTTCAACGGATGAGACTTCCTTTTCAATGAAGAGTATGACAGCTTTGATGGGCATGACTATACAACTTTTCTTTGACTCACTTGAACTTTTGTAATAATCCCTTTAGACCAAACTGACTCTATACAACTTTTCTTTGACTCACTTGAGCTTTTGTAATAAACCCTTTAGACCAAACCGACTCTATACAAACTTTCTTTGACTCACTTGAGCTTTGTAATAATCCCTTTAGACCAAACCACCAGCAATGTGGTAGACTAACTTATACACAGGTCGACACCACTGATTTTTGTGCTGGACAGCTTATGATGGAATCTTATGTTCCAGAATTAAAACTTAAAAATGAAAGTTCATCATATTCTTCCAACCTACTGAGGAAAACTGGCTTCTTTTCTGGAGTTATTTTTACCTTTTCTTTAATCTTATTTTGTGTCTGGAGATATGAAGTATTGTGTGTGAAATTCAGTTCTTCACACACCGCTCCCCTGCCCCCCCACCAAGATGGAGTCTCATTCTGTCTCCCAGGCTGGAGTGCAGTGGCATGATCTTGGCTCACTGCAACCTCTGCTTCCTGGATTCAAGCAATTCTCCTGTCTCAGCCTCCCAAGTAGCTGGGATTACAGGCATGCATAACCATGCCTGGCTAATTTTTGTATTTTTAGTAGAGATGAGGTTTCACCATGTTGGCCAGGCTGGTCCTGAACTCCCGGCTCAAGTGATCCACCCACCTTGGCCTCCCAGAGTGCTGGGATTACAGGCGTGAGACACCACACCCAGTCTGAAATTCAGTTCCAATGAAAGATACTATCCAATTAAAAAAGGGGAAGGTAATGTTAGAAATCCTCTTACTTCTATAGTTATTTTTGGCCAAGTCTTTTTGAACATTCTAGCCTTTCAAAAAACCAACACCACAATAAGAAAACACCTAGGAACCTCTTGTTTCTTGACATTTAAGCCCGTTGTCTCTTTGGGAGTAATTCATATTGAAATTTAATAGTGTGATTTGGATCCCTGGCTTTTCTATGAGTTTCATGCATACCAGGAAAGGGGCTATGGAAAACCATGTGCTGAAAAACAATTGTAGACAAGTTGGGTTGGAGAAGCTGTGGAGCAGAAAGTCCTGGTTAAAAAAAGCAAACAACAACAAAATGCTTGAGATTTAAATTCTCTTTTTTCCATGGAAAGGTGTGGGCGTATGGGTGGGAAAAAGCTATAACAGTGAGGAATGTGTGGGTATCTAACGAGTAAGTTTAATTTGACCTTTGGGAATTTATTAACTTGTTATTGGGTTGAAGTTCTAACCTGAGAGCTAAGAGTCTTCTTCAATAACATGCATGATTTGGAGGCGGGTGAGATGGGAGCTCCATTAGTCATCCGATTCAGTTATCAAGAAAGCTCAGAATTGGGCAGGGAACAGAATGGGGCTCTGTTTGTAAGTGTCTTCTGCTATCTGTCCGCCTGACATTTGGACTTTCTATTGTTCTCCTTGTGAGATTACACCTTCTTGCCCACCCCAGATCACTTTTAAGTTTCTCTGTTCTCAAATTCCTCTGGAAATGAGGTTCCCGGAGGAACAGGCAGGCAGCTACGATGTCTGGATTGCTTGCCTCCACGTTCTCCCTACCAGAAGGTGGTGGAGATAAGAGCAGTGGCCACCCACCCAGCCCTGCCTTGCGGAGCCGGCCAGACTTTGTTGGCTGAGGGGACAGCTGGCCGGTGTCTGGCAAGAACAATAAGGAAGAGGTAGATCAATCAGGTCGTGCAAGCTCTGACCTGCAGAACTCTTTACTGATTGCTCAACTCTTCCCTTTCTTCCACTCCAAGGGACAAAAAGTTTAGGCTTTTCATCACAATGTTCCCCTGCAGTCGGTCTCTACCCCTAGGTCCCCTTTATATAGCTGTGGAGTCTCCATGAAGACCCCGAGAGATGTTCCGTCTGGATTCCAAGTTTATGACTTTTTTTTTTTTTTTTTTTTTTGAGACGGAGTCTCGCTCTGTTGCCCGGGCTGGAGTGCAGTGGCCGGATCTCTGCACTGCAAGCTCCGCCTCCCGGGTTTACGCCATTCTCCAGGCGCCGCCACCTCGCCTGGCTCGGTTTTTGTATTTTTTAGTAGAGACGGGGTTTCACCGTGTTAGCCAGGATGGTCTCGATCTCCTGACCTCGTGATCCGCCCGTCTCGGCCTCCCAAAGTGCTGGGATTACAGGCTTGAGCCACCGCGCCCGGCCGTTTATGACTTTTCTAGGGACCGCCTCCCTTGTAGAGACTGCCTCCCTTGTTGACAAGTCTAATACCCGTGCTGGGTGGAGGTGAGGGGCAAAGATAATAGGGCCAGAGAGAATCCCCCAGAGCCCTTGGAAACAGCAGCTCGCAGCTCAGTGAAGGAGGGAGTTGTTAGCAAAAGTAGGGCCTTGTGAAGGCTCTGGGGGTATTTGCCAAAGGAAAGGTCCTATGTTCAAAACGGATTTCATCCTTAAGCAAAAAGCATTTAGCAGCCGTCTGACTGATCATTTGGAGGAGGGGGGAGATATTATGCCAATTAAGTCAAGACAATAGCATCTTGTTCCCCTTGCAGTGAGCCCTGACAAAATTGCCTGTCCAGGGGAAGGAAAGTATTTCATTATTTCACCTTTGAAAAAGGATAATCCTTTCTGTATTTCCTCTCTGGGGGCGGGTGTCCTTTGTTCTTTTGCCTCTGACCCATAGCTACTTCTCACGTTCAGTTTCGGGGGAAAGAACTTGGCATTTTTTTAAGTGTGTGATTAAATGACTGAGCTGTTAGACAAGGGAGGACCAATCTCAGGGATTCTGTAATCAGTAAAACCAGGAGTGATACCATGGGGACCTCCCAGGATTCTCATTCCAGGCTGGAGTTGTGAACACTCTAGAAACTCCCGCCCGTCCCTGAGGGATTCCCAGGTGGGCCCCTCAGCAATGACTCTTTTTGTTGCTTGTTTGTTTGTTTGTTTTTTGAGACGGAACCTTGTTCTCTCACCCAGGCTGGAGTGCAATGGCACGATCTTGGCTCACTGCAACTTCCGCTCCCCCGGGTTCAAGCGATTCTCCTGCCTCAGCCTTCCAAGTAGGTGGGATTACAAGTGTGCACCACCACCACGCCCGGCTTATTTTTGTGTTTTTAGCAGAGATGGGGTTTTACCATGTTGGCCAGGCTGGTCTCGCACTCCTGACCTCAGGTGATCGGCCTGCCTCAGCCTCCCAAAGTGCTGGGATTACAGGTGTGAGACGCCACGCCCGGCCTCAGCACTGACTCTTGCTCAGCATTGACTCATGGGCAGACATGAAACTCTGGAGAAGATCTTTTAGATTCAGGAGGCCACCAGCTACCACATCGATGCCCTTACTGCAGGATAGAAAGTAGACAGGGAAGTCATTGCTTTCCAGAATCACTAAACTTGGAAACTGGGAAGGATCCCAAAGCTCGTCAAGCCCAGTGTCTCCATTTTACAGGTGAGGAAGCTGAGGCTGGAGCCACCTAAGTGACTTTCCCAAGGTGGAACCACAAGTCAGCTGAATGAGTCTAATACACCTCGCAGCACACCACGGTGCAAGTCCCCATAGGTGGCAGGCTCCACTGGCCAGGCACAGCGGCTCACGCCTGTATTCCCGATACTTTGGGAGGCTGAGGTGGGAAGATCTCTTGAGCCCAGGAGTTTGATGCCCACTTGGACAACATAGTGAGACCCCTTCTCAGAAGAAACAAAAGTGTTATAGGGCCCAGGAATGTTAGAAAACAAAAGGGAAAGGGGCAAGGTTCAGTGGCTCATGCCTGTAATCCCACCACTTTGGGAGGCTGAGGTGGGTGAGTTGCTTGAGATCAGGAGTTCGAGATCAGCCTGGGCAACATGGTGAAACCCCGTTTCTACTAAAAAATCCTAAAATTAGCTGGGTGTGGTGGCACGTGCCTATAATCCCCAGCTACTTGGGAGGCTGAGGTAGGAGAATTGCTTGAGCCTGGGGGGTGGAGGTTGCAGTGAGCCAAGATCATGCCACTGCACTCCAGTCTGGGTGACAGAGAGAGACTCTGTCTCAAAAAAGTAAATAAATCAAAGGGAAAGTTAGAAACCTGCCTCACATATTTCCCCACGTCATTGTGTTCTTAGCCTGGTCAGGAAGTTCCAAGCATCCTTTTATCAGTCTTCAAAGTTGTTTTAATCATGCCCCATCTTTCACTGAGGAATGACAGTCTTCCTTGTCCTAGTGAGGAATGCCGATTTTACCATCCTCCTCCTCTAGGGTGACCTTTTCTTTCAGGTAAAATGCAAGGACCTCGCCTTTTCTTAGAAGGGTAAATGATGAAGAGCATCTTTTCCCGACTTTGGTTATCACCTCGCTATGGTCTCACCTCCAAAGGAGTGGTAGAATTGGGCTTCAGGATTCTCTGCTGGCCATGGTTCTCCTCTCATCATTCTGGGCACTGGGGGGCAGGTGACCCAAAAGGAAAACTGGAAGCTGGTCCTCATCCCACTGCAGAGGGAACCTTTTCTGGAAACAGACTGGGTATATTTTGCTCACTATTGATATTTTAATGGGAGCAACAGCTTTCCTGAGGACCCGACCACCATACCCAGTTAATTTTTCTATTTTTTGCAGAGACAAGGTCTCTCAACGTAGCCCAAGCTGTTCTCAGGCTCCTGGGCTCAAGTGATCCTCTTACTTCAGACTCCCAAAGTGCTAGAACTATAGACATGAGCCACCATGCCCAGCCAAGGTTAATTTTTGAATATGCAATTGATTGGGAGGCTTAATAATACTAGTGAGGGTGCAGTATGTGTGTGTGTGTGTTTGTGTGAGTGTGTGTGTGTTTAGTGGAGAGTAGGGAGGAGGATACTGGCCTGGCCCTAGACTAAATCTTCTGGGAAGGACATTTATTGGAAATGTTAGTGGGATGCATGTGGAGCTTATAGAATTACCTAATAGTGGAAGTTCTTTGAGCTGACAAGCCTCAGAAATCAAGTCCCTAGGGCTGCCCCACTCAGCCCTCAGTACTTTAGTCACAGCATGCTTGCTGCCCATGATTTGGAGAATATCTTGAGTCCTCCTAGAACATTGATCTACTTCTCACTATTCTGTCTGGCAGTGCACACTTATGCATTTCCTTGTCCCGGGGTCCTTGTCCTCTGTTTCTGAGATAAAAGGGGTACAGGGGTTGTTAGACCATGAAGACTTCCCCATCTTTTATTCTTTACTATTCTCTCTCATCAAAAAATGATAAAATATCAGAGATCCCAATTTTACTTTTATTTGCAGTTAAAAATAATTTTGATACTTTTGATATTAAGAGGCTAGTAAAGAATAAAAGATGGAGAAGTATGCTTCCTCCCAATTCCCAGATCCCCTTTTGCCTCAGAAGCAGAGTAGACGGACCCCAAGACAGGGAAATGGGTGAGTGTGTACTGGCACTGCCAGGCAGAATCACAGAGCTGGAGGGAGCTCATGCGTGACTGTCCATTCATCATCCTAGCCTTGACCTCTTCATTCCTCAGACTTCTCCAGAAAGGAGAACAGCAGTAGTGGGAAGGGCTGAGGGGAGGTCAAGGGGCAGTTAGGGAAGGGGTTATGAGGGCTATTTCTTGGACACTCCTAACACAGGCCGTGGCAAGAGCACCAAATCGCTCTGAAGTATGGATCGAGCTGTTACCATTCATTAGAGGCTTATGTGAGGATCCATCCAAATAGCCTAACTGGAGTTGATTGACTCTCCTGGCAGATAGAACCACTCCGATTTTCTTTCTTTTCATTCTTTCTTGAGAGTTGGGGACTCATTCTGTCACCCAGGCTGGAATGCAGTGGCGTGATCATAGCTCACTGCAGCCTCAAATTCCCGGGCTCAAGCAATCCTCCCACCTCAGCCTCCTGAGTAGCTGGGACTACAGGCACATGTCACCATGCCTGGCTGATTTATTTTATTTTATTTTTTGCAGAGATGAGAATCTCTCTATGTTGCCCAGGCTGGTCTCCAACTCCTGACTTCAAGTAATCCTCCTGCCTCAGCCTCAAAGAGCTGGGATTACAGGCATGAGCCACAGTGCCCAGTCCCATTCCCATTTTCTGAATCTTTCAGAGTTTCTGATTGCCTTGAACTGCCAGAAAAAGCTGCTGTAAAACCTCGATATATCACTGCTGCTCAAAACCACCCAAACCATCTTCAACCCTCTGCCCTCTGGCATGTGACTGGCCTGCGTTTCAGAAAGTGAAAGATCAGACCTTTGTGATTTGTTAAAGCACTCAGCAACCCAGAAATAAACATGCACGCCGATGCTGCTTTGAGAACTAAAGGATATCTTTCAAGTCCAATAAATATGATAAAAATAAACAACATCCTTTCATAAATTGAATGGAGCATGGCTCTGTGTTTATCTTGTGTCATGTACTTGAGATTACCCCGTTGGAAGAAGAAAACGCTTGATGAATGCAGGGAGTCTATTTTGTAATCTGCAGTGGTTGGAAAATATTTTCCTACTTCCTACCTTGCCCTTTTTTGGCTTCTCTAAGGAAGTTATTAATGGTGCACTTTACAGTATTAGAATGCAGCAACTTCTAATGAGAAATCCAACAGATTCCTAGGTTGCAGCCACCCTCCTATTTGGTAGCTGGTTATAAAAGGATTCTGTGTTCTTTTTTCTTCTACCCAGTAGCTGAAGAGTTTTACTTGGGGTATTACGATATCTGAGAATAGCAACAACGGTAGTAATAACAAAAACAATAATACTAACCAATACCTCTAATACATATCGACGTGCTAGGCAAAGCACTTTTTAAAACTTTATTTTTTGAAGACAGAGACTCACTCTGGAGTGCAGTGGCATCATCTCGGCTCACTGAAATCTCCGCCTCCTGGATTCAAGCAGTTCTCCTGCCTCAGCCTCTGAGTAGCTGGGATTACAGGCACCTGCCACCATGCCTGGCTAATTTCTGTATTTTTAGTAGAGACGGGGTTTCACCATGTTGGCAAGGCTGGTCTTGAACTCTTGGCGTCAAGTGATCTGCCTGCCTCGGCCTCCCAAAGTGCTGGGATTACAGGCGTGAGCCACTGAGCCTGGCCTTTATAAACTTATTTAGCCACACAATCTTATGAGGTAGGAACCGTTGTCAATTCTCATTTTACTCATCAGAACCTGAGACTCTGAGGTTGTGTCTTGTTACAGGTCATACAGCTGATAAACAGTGGAAGGTGGGATTTAAACAGTTCTTACTCCCTTGATTGAATGAATACATCAATTGTGACTCAGTTGTGAAGCACATCTGTCTTATTCGTTCATCTGTTGAGCTTGAATATAAAATGTAATAGAGCATCTACTGGAATTGGGTATTGTTCTAAGCACTGGAGATACTGGGAGAAAGCAGACAAAACCCCTGCCCTGGTGGAGCTTACATTCTAGTGAGGTCTAGTGAGATGAGATCTAAACTCAACAAAACAAAAATCAACTAAATATCAACTGAATGGTGGCGATGATATGGCGAAAAATAAAGAAGTGAACATAGAGGGTATGTGAGCAGGGGCTGCAATTTTAAATATGGCTGTCCAGGGAGGCTTCATTAAGAAGGTGAGAGTCCAAGAAAGAACTGAAGGAGGTGAGGAAGTGAGCCATATGGCTATCTGGGGGCAGAACCATCCAGGGCAGATAGAACATGCAAAAGCCCTGGGATAGAGCTATGCTTGGCGTGTTGGAGGAACCACAAGGAGACCAGTGTGGCTGCAGAAGGACCAAGCAAGGAGCAGCACAACAGATGAGCAGAGAGAGGCTTGAGGGTACAGAGCCTTGCCTTGTAGGCCTTATAGAGGCTGCACCTTTTCTCAGGATAGGGTCGGGGGATTGGAGGGTTTTGAGCAGAGAAGTGACATGATCTGGCCTAAGTTTTATTTATTTATTTATTTATTTATTTATTTTTCTGAGATGGAGTTTCACTCTTGTTGCTCAGGCTGGAGTGCAATGGCACGATCTTGGCTCACTGCAACCTCCAACTCCTGGGTTCAAGCCATTCTCCTGCCTCAGCCTCCCTAGTAACTGGGATTACAGGCGTGCACCACCACGCCTGGTTAATTTGTGTATTTTTACTAAAGTCGGGGTTTCGCCATGTTGTCCAGGCTGGTCTCGAACTCCTGACCTCAGGTGATCCGCCTTGGCCTCCCAAAGTGCTGGGATCACAGGTGTGAGCCCCTGCGCCCGGCCTTACCTAAGTTTTAAAAGGATTGCTCTGGCTGCTGTGTGGAGATGGACACCAGAGGGACAGAGCAGAAGCCAGGAGGCCAGTTAGGAGACTTGCAGAAAACCAGGTAGGAGCTAGTGGGTCTTGGACCAGACCAGGAATGCTGCAAGGGATGAGGAGTAGTTGGGTTCAGAAAATAAATAGAAGCAACCTCGAATTTGCTGATGGATTTGTGAAGTGTGAGATGGAGAGGGGTGTTACAATGTCTCTGAGGTTTTCATTTTAGGTGAATCCAGGACAGGGGTTATGAGGAATGACTTAAAATCAAACTAGGAATGTATTTTACTGAGGAAAAGATCACAGAGGCTTGAGAAGGGAACAGGGGAGAGAGAACACCCACACTTCTATTTCTAATCAGTCTGAAAAATCAGCTTTTAGGAAATTCTCAGCACAATGAAAAGATAAATGTTTGAGGTGATGGATATACCAGTTGCCTTAATATGTTCATTATGCATTGTATGCAGGTATCAAAATATCACATGTGCCCCCCATGTGCTCTTTTTTTTTTTTTTTTTGGAGACAGAGCCTCACTCTCTCACCAGACTGGTGTGCAGTGATGCCATCACAGCTCACTGCAGCCTCGACTTCCCAGACTCAGGTGATCCTCCCACCTCAGCCTCCCCAGTAGCTGGGACTACAAGTGTGGCCACTACACTCAGTTAATTTTTTGTAGAGAGGGGTTTCACCATGTTACCCAGGATGGTGTCAAACTCCTGGGCTCAAGTAATCGGCCTGCCTTGGCCTCCCAAAGTGCAGGGATTACAGGAGTGAACCACTGTGATCAGCTAGTACCACTCTTATATGTCAAAGTTTTTAAAAAGAAATGAAAACTGAGACTTCCTTGAGCAACTTTTAACTTTTACCCATGCAGTCAACTCCCTGACAAGCAGGAGCTCCTGAAGGCGCACGTCCAACAGTGTACATGGTGGCTGCAAAGGAACAAAAGTTTATCCCGTGTGATAGAACATGCTACAAAAATAAGGTATTTTTCTCATCTGTTTTCTTCTTGAGAAAATGTAGCCAGAGGAAGAACCGTGCCGGAGAAAATGTAGCCAGAGAAGAACCTAGCGTTGAGAAAACCTAGCCAGAGGGAAGAACATTTGTCACAAATCATCATTCTGTAGGAACCTACAATTGTGACTGAATGGGGACAGGCCAGTTAGTGGATTATGGAGGTGAATATTCCGAGGGTGAGGGTGGATCCTGAGATATGCAAAGTCTGGCTTCTAATGCAGATATGCTTATCAGACCGGAATCCTGCAGGTTCCGAGAGGAAGTAGAAATAAAGGGATAAGGAAGAGTTAGTGGTCTCTGAAGGGGGACAGGAGGTGGGGGGTACTGTTGTCTGCTCTGGGAGGCCTAATCTAGGGCCACTGATGACACCATAGATGAAGACTGCAAAAAACCAAGGCCTGGGGTGAGGGAGGGAGGGCCAGCATCCCTATGGACCAAGGTCGTTTGGGGATTAGAAAATGAAATCATTATAGGATTTCCAGGAAATGCTCTTCTTCTGTCCCCACTCCCACCCTCACCTACTAAGGTGCTCTAGACTGTCATATTGTTGTTAAAATTAAATTAACCTCTTTGAGGGTACTGGAAGAATTCATTCCTTGACACTTTGTTGGGATAATTGCAAAACTCCTCTCACGTTTGGAAATCTCTGGGAAGACCAGTGGTCTTTGGTATAATGATAAAAAGAACTACCTTTACAGAATGCTTGTTATAGACCAGGCTCAGGGCAAGCAGCGAAAGTGCATTTCCAATGTAATCCTCACACAATCTCAGGAGACAAGTACTATTATTATCCATATTTTGCAAATAAAGAAATAGAGAACCAGGCACAGTGGCATGCCCCTGTAGTCCCAGCTACTTGGGAGGCTGAGGTGGGAGGATCAATTAAGCCCAGAAGTTTGAGGCTGCAGTCAGCTATGATCATGTTACTGCATGTCAGCCTGGATGACAGAGTGAGACTCTGTCTCTAAAACAAACAAATAATAAATAAATAAGTAAATAAAATAGTTTTTTTTTTTAAAGAGAAGACGACTTGAAGAAACAGGTAATTTGTCCAATCTCACTGAGCCAGTGAGAGGCAGATCTGAGTGCCTGACCTCCACACAATTGACTCCATAACCTGTCCTTTCAGCCAGTGTGGAGTCCAGGCAGGGGACACATAAAAGGGGGACGAAAGGGCTTTTTGGGAAGGAGGCATTTCTTTGAACTACATTCTCAGAACTGAGCCACAAAAGGCTGGCAGCCAGTTAATGTTGATTTCAAATTAGGGAGTCATTCATTTTCTCAACCTCTCACTTACAAAGAAACACCTACATTCTTCCTTCTTGAAGTAATTTGATTTTCACATTATACTTTAAGGGATATCCTCTATTTACCCAATGCTTTCCTGTTCAGTCTTTTCAGACTATGAATCTTGTATATTTTATATACACAAAGGTGACTTTTCCTTCCTTTAATGACCAACGCTTATCAGCTCAAGCAACTGATACTGAGCTCATAAATATGTCACTCCGAGTTCAGTCCCAGCCCTTCTCTTTTTTAAGAGGAATTTTTGCATGGCAATTTTTCTCCCCGCCTCTTTTCCTAACCCTGTGCAGTTTGCACTTGTGCCCCAGAAACACCCTTGGACTATGTTTTGGGTTTACTCCCCCTTGGCAAATATAAATAAGTGAGGGACTGGTGCTTACACACCAAAATCATTTCAGCAGAAGCCTGTAGACAATATAAAACCAGGCCCGCGGAGCCAGCGCCTTCCGATTCCAATTAAATATTTCCTGTAAGTCGGTGCCAATTGTGCATCTTGTAAGAACATTGGAAAGCAGAAGTTTGAACTCACAGGGACCCCGTTGCCTTAAAAACCTGTTTCCTGTTTGACAAGACTTTACTAGTAGGAGCAAAGAAGCACATTCAGCAACAAAAGTCATTGTCAGTGGTTCAGATGTGCAAAGGTGGTGGTTTCCTTTCTTGAGTGCCCATTATTACAGCCTCTTTCAGTTGTAGATTTCTCCCTTCCAGATAGTCTCTCTGAACATTAGAACTCTTTTGCTAAGGGCCCTAATGACATTTCCAGGGGGACAGGAAATATTTGTTTATCTCCCTATCAGTAGATTCCCCCTCCCTGCCACCCCACCCCCGCCGTGAGGTCTTGTGAAGTTGCAAAATCTCTTTGAGACAACCCTGTAGGTATTATCTCCATCTTGCAGATGAGAAAACTGAGGCTCAGGGTCCACATCTTCTTCAGCTTTGTCTAGAGCACGGTAGATTGTTAGGGACTAGGTGTTCAAGGGTCTGCTCTGCCTCTTGTGTCATGACTTTGCACAAGTTATTGAAACAAGTGCTTGTCTCAGTGTCCCGATCCATAGAATGGGGCAAATATCAGCAGGAAATGGACATCATAGATATGAAATACCCTTAAATTGGTCATAAGAAGGACACTATATTGTAACAACATTGTGCGCCTTAAGGACAGTATGTTAGGAGACTTAAGCCAGACACAGAAAGACAAATACTGTATGATCTCAGTTGTAGGCAGAATCCAAAAACGTGCAAAGCAGAGTAGAATGGTGGTTGCCATGGGCTGTGGGGACGGGAAAATGGGGAAATGTTGGTCAAAGGGCACAAAGTTTCAGCTAAGCAAGATGAATAAGTAATGGAGATCTAAGTTACAATACAGTACTGTAGTTAAAAGATTGGATTGTATGCCTGAAATTCTCTGAGAGAGTAGGTCTTAAATGTTCTCACCATAAAAAATAGAAATAAAAAGTATGTGAGGCGAAGGATATGTTCGCTTGATTGTGGTGATCATTTCACAATGTGTATGTGTATTGAAATGTCACACTGTACACCTTAAATATATAGTTGTCCCTTGCTTTCTATGGGGGATTTGTTCCAGGAACCCCCAACCCCCACCAAAGATATCAAAATCCGCAGATGCTCAAGTCCCTGATATAAAATGGTAGAGTCTTTGCATATACAATGCACATCCTCCCGTGTACTTTTGTTTTTTATTTTTTTTGGAGACAGAATCTCACTCTGTCACCCAGGCTGGAGTGCAGTGGCATGATCTCGGCTCACTGCAAACTCTGTCTCCCAGGTTCAAGTGATTCTCCAGCCTCAGCCGTCAGAGTAGTTGGGATTACATGCGCCTGCCACCACGCCCAGCTAATTTTTGTATTTTTTGGTAGAGACGGAGTTTCACCATGTTGGTCAGGCTGGTCCTCCTGTATACTTTAAATCATCTCTAGATTACTTGTAATACCCAATATAATGTAAAAGCTATGTAAATAGTAGTTATACTGTATTGTTTAGGGAATCATGGCAAGAAAAGCAGTCTGTACGTGTTCAATATAAACATAAATGTTTTTCCAAAAGTTTTTGACCTATGGTTAGTTGAATCTATGGCTGTGGAACCCATAGATACAGAGGGCCTGCTTTATACAATATTTATTTTTATTATTTAATCGACTCTATACTTCAATGGATGCAAGACTGTATACATTTTTTTGTTTTGTTTTGTTTTTTGAGACAGGGTCTCACTCTGTCACCCAGTCTGGAGTGCAGTGGTGTGATCTTGGTGCACTGCAACCTCCACCTTCCAGGTTCAAGTGATCCTCCCACCTCAGCGTCCCAAGTAGCTGGGACTATAGGTGCACCCCACCATGCCCGGCTAATTTTGGTATTTTTTGTAGAGATGGGGTTCCACCATATTGGCTAGGCTGGTCTTGAACTTCTGGGCTCAAGTGATCCACCAGCCTCAGTCTCTCAAGGTGTTGGGATTACAGGCATGAGCCACTGTGCCCGGCCAACTGTATACAATTTTTCAGAAAAGCTTTTGAGCTAAGGTCTTCTACTGTCACCCAGGCTAGAGTGCAGTGGTACAATAATGGCTCACTGCAGCCTCAAACTCCTAGGCTCAAGCAATCCTTCCACCTCTGCCTCTCAAACAGCTGGGACTACAGGTGCGTGCCAACATGGCTAGCTAATTTTTAATTTTTTTGTAGAGATAGGGTCTTGTTATGTTGCCCAGGCTGGTCTTGAACTCCTGACCTCATGCAATCCTCCCACCTTGGCTTTCCAAAGCACTGAGATTATAGGCGTGAACCACTGCACCTGGTCCTGTATGCAATTTTCATTTGCCAATTACACTTCAATAAGAACGAAAAAATATAAAGGTGCTATATAATATTATTATCATAGTTTCATTATCATTATTTAAAAAACAACATGGGCAACAATCTTAGGACTAAAACTCAAAGTACTCTGTGATCTGGCCCTTCCACTCCCTCTTTTTACACACACACACACACCCACACACACCTTTGAACCTTTTTCTCTGGATTTTTGTCTACATGATCCCTTCTATCTGGGGCACTCAATTCTCCCTACTTGGTCTCTCTGCTTCCATGTGGCCATTTCAGCACCCTTGGGGATTAGGCTGGTGCAATGAACAGTGCTGGCGTCAAAACCAGAAAGGCCTTCATTCGAAGCCTCGTGTTCTATCAGTGTGATTTAGCCAAGTTACCTCATCTCTTCGGGCCTTAGCGTGCTCATCTCTAAAGTAGGTTAACACTCTTTTTTTGAGATGGGATCTTGCTATGTTGCCCAGGCTGGTCTTGAACTTGTTGCCCAGGCTTGATCTTGCTATGTTGCCCAGGCTGGGCTTAAGCGATACTCCTGCCTCGGCCTTCCAAAGTGCTGGGATTACAGGTATGAGCCCCCATACTTGGCCAACATTCTCTACCTCACCGTATTATGGAGACCAAATGAGCTACCCCGGCCCAGCATGGGTACAGAATAAACCTGCATTCCTGCTTCCCATTCCCTCACATAAAATTCTTCTTGTGCTCTTTTGCACCATCAGTGTATTTTGCTTATATCTCTACTATAACATCTGCCAAATTCCAGCTTGTCTTGTTGTCCCTTGTATATGTCTCTGCTGCCCGCATGAAATTGTGAGCTCTTTGAGAGCCAGGAAAACACCTGATTTATGTTTGTATCCACCGTTGTCATTGCCTCATAGTAAGCCTTCAGTGTTTTGATAGAATTCCAGGAATGTTATCAGCTGGCTCTCCTGGATCTGATTACCGTGTGGGCTGGGCTGGTGATTAATACTCACTGGCTAATTTGTAGAGCCTTGGAAGCTGAGCCATAGACTGGCTAAGTGAGTCGGCAATGAGGTGCTGTCATTCCAGAACTCACCCCGTAGCTCTGCCTCCAAACTGCCTTCTCTTACCTTGCCAGCTTCGCCCAAATCTAATTAAGTATACTTTTGCATGACTGTGTGACTGTAATTTTATAAAGCAAGATTTAAGCATTCATTTAACAAACATAATATGAATATTGTTGGTATTATGGAAGCTGATGCTAATGGCTAGGTACTACGTTCCAAGCAGTGTGCTAGGCCCTGATGCATATAATATTCATCTCATGAAAATGCTGATGGGGAGTAGTTTTTCCCATTTTACAGCAAAGTGGTGCTTAAGCTGTCCTTTCAATATCCTATGCTAGATTCTAGAGGTATCCATTAGCAAACACCAAGCTCTTGGTTGTTAAGATCACAGCGTAGTGGCAGAGACAGATGGGCAAACAAATCATTAAATGCATCATCAGACACATACACCGATTAAAAAGTGGAGTCAAAGTGGGGAGAATAGGCAGGCGCAGTGGCTTATGCCTGTAATCCTAGCACTTTGGGAGGCCAGGGCAGGCGGATCACCTGAGTTCAGGAGTTTGAGACTAGCCTGGCCAACATGGTGAAATCTTGTCTCCATTAAAAACACAAAAATTAGCTGGGTGTGGTGGCTCACGCCTGTAGTCCCAGCTACTTGGGAGGCTGAGGCACGAAAATCACTTGAACCTGGGAGGTGGAGGTTGCAGTGATCATGCCACTGTACACTAGCCTGGGCAACAGAGAGAGACCCTGTCTCAAAAACAAAAAAAAAAAAAAGAGGGGAGAATAATGAACATGATTAGAAATGATAAATTATTATTAGGAAAAAAGGTATTAATAATATTTGAACAGAATCCTAAGGGATGAGAGTTCAGAGGACAGATAAAGGAGAAGGCAATTCTAGGAATGAGATGATGGTTCTCAAGGTTATGGAGGAAAGAACAGGGCCTGCTTCGGTTGTGGTAGAAAGAGGAGTCAAGGGCCTGCTTCGGTTGTGGTAGAAAGAGGAGTCAAAACTTACGCTGGGACAGGACCATGTGCTATGCCAAAGAGCTTGGCTTGGCCAGGCGCAGTGGCTCAAGCCTGTAATCCCAGCACTTTGGGAGGCCAAGACGGGCGGATCACGAGGTCAGGAGATCGAGACCATCCTGGCTAACACGGTGAAACCCCGTCTCTACTAAAAATACAAAAAACTAGCCGGGCGAGGTGGCGGGCGCCTGTAGTCCCAGCTACTCGGGAGGCTGAGGCAGGAGAATGGCGGGAACCCGGGAGGCAGAGCTTGCAGTGAGCTGAGATCCGGCCACTGCACTCCAGCCTTGGCGACAGAGCTAGACTCCGTCTCAAAAAAAAAAAAAAAGAGCTTGGCCTTTTTCTGTGGGCACTGGGGAGCCATTGAGAGTTCTACACAGGGAAATTACTCTGGACAAGGAAGATGCCCTGAGCCTGTTAGCTATGAAGCTATTTGAACATTAAGAGTTACTCTAATAAAAATATGAATGGATTATCATCAACATTCCAGGACATTAACAAAATTAACCTTCCTCTATTTCAATGTTTATTTTCTTCTTTGGATAAAGTTAGGAGGAAATGCGATGTGTATCCAAATATTTCCTTTCCGGGGCAAAGAATTTCAGAGAAAGTTCACTGTGTGGGATGTTTTGCCCCATAGGATGGTGATCGTTAATCTTTTGAATGACTGTTTCTTTCTTTTTTACAATTTTTAAACTCTTTAAAAAAATTTAAAATTTTTCTGGAGACAGGATCTTGCTCTGTTGTCCAGGCTGGAGTCCAGTGGCACGATCACAGCTCACTGCATCCTCCATCTCCCAGGCAAGTGATTTTGCCTTAGCCTCCTGAATAGCTGAGACTACAGGCATGCACCACCACACCCGGCTAATTTTTTGTAGGGGGAGGTCTCACTTTCTTGCCCAGGCTGTTCCCAAACACTTGAGCTGAAGGGATCTTCCCACCATGGCCTCCCAAAGTGCTGGGGTTACAGGTGTGAGCCACCGTGCCCAGTCTATATATTAATTAAAAGGGAGCAGGGAGGAGTATGTAGGGTGCTGGGGAAAGATCATCTGGAAACTTTAATTGAGCCCAGTTTCCAAAGATTTTCCTTGTGCTGGCTGGCCTAACTCCTACCCAAGCAAAGTCCTGGGCTGCAGAAGACCCTGGTGTCCACAGCTCCAGAACCTTTCTTTGAAGCCATGTGGAGAGAAAGCTAGGGGGTAGGGGGTTCCTGCCTTTACCATTCCCCTGTGGCTGTCTCACATCATGAACCCTGCACAAATGTCCTTAAACAGCTTTTCTTTTAAAACAAACATCTAATTCCCTGGAAATGTCCTTAATAAAGTGAGCTCACCAACAGATGGTGCTGCTGGGACTGACCCTTGCACAAACAACCTCCTTGCCACCTGGAAGGTCTGGCTCCTCCCGACGTTCCCTGCCAGGCATAGAACATGCCTCAGTTTTTAAGCTATGGAGTTCCTGCCCATCTGTGTCTTCTTGCGGCAGGCCTAGGAGGGAAGTCACTGTCCGTACAGTGTTAGGGCAGGGGCTCCTTGGGAAGGGGAATTTTCCAGAGTCACATTGGCAGGCTTGCTCCTTCTCGCGGCCCCCCTTCAAACTCCAGTTTCCCCATGTGTGGCCTGAACAAAGCTTCATAAAGTTCTAAAGATTTCTTCTGAGGATACCAGACATTTGCTCTGGGTCTGTGGAGCTTGCAGAACCTTGGGGTTCTGCCCCTTTGCCTGGTGTCAAGAACTCGCCTATCTTATGGGTAAGTGGGATCCGATGCAGGCCTGATGTCTCCACGTGGTGAGGGTGAGGAAGGACTTTTTTTTTTTTTTGAGACAGAGTCTAACTCTGTCGCCCAGGCTGGAGTGCAGTGGCGCAATCTCGGCTCACTGCAACCTCCGCCTCTTGGGTTCAAGCTATTCTCCTGGCTCAGTCTCTCAAGTAGCTGGGATTACAGGCATGCGCCACCACACTCGGCTAATTTTTGTATTTTTAGTAGAGACAGGGTTTTACGTTTTGGCCAGGCTGGTCTTGAACTCCTGAACTCGAGTGATCTGCCCGCCTCAGGGTCCCAAAGTGCTGGGATTAGCCCTGCCATGAGGAAGGCCTTTGAGGCGACTGACCACTGTGCTGGACATTGCCCCAGGGCCCGTGGTCCCATCCTGGGGAGATGGGAGCAGGGCTCACATGGAGGCAGTGAGGAGCAGTCCTGTTGATCGCCGGCTCCTTCACATGTCTGCCTGTCTTTGGAGGCATCTCACTTCCTCCTGAAATGGAAAGAATGAAAGCTCCCCAGGGGCTGAGGCAAGAGCACCTCTGGCTTCACCCAGGTACTTCATCTTCCTCAACGCACTTTGCCTTTTTCAGCCACCATTTACAATCAGGAATTACCTATAGAGAGGAAGGAAGAGGAAAGTGCAAGTGTGCCATCACCTCAGGCTCTAGCTGCTGAAGAAAGAACAGAGATGGGTCGTAGAAGCCGAGATCCTGTTGCATGCTTTGGATGGAGGGAGCTGGAGTGGGTGACAGAAGGGTGTCAGCGTCCACCGGCAGAATGGGAATCCTGACTTTTCTACTAACAAGCCCTGCAGCCTTGGTAAGTTCCTTGAGCTCTCTGAGCCTCAGTTTCCTTATCTGTACAATGAGAATGACAGCATTTTCCTCAAAAGGCAATGGTGGGCAGATCATTTGAGGTCACGAGTTTGAGACCAGCCTGGCCAATGTGGCAATACCCCATTTCTACTAAAAATACAAAAATTAGCTGGGCACGATGGTGCATGCCTGTAATCTCAACTACTCGAGAGGCTGAGGTACGAAAATTCCTTGAGCCCGGGAGGCGGAGGTTGCAGTGAGCCGAGATGGCTCACTATACTCCAGCCTGGCAACAGAGCAAGACTCCATCTCAAAATAAATAAATAAATAAATAAATAAATAAATAAACAAAATAAAGGCAATGGTGGGTGTAAAGCCTCTGGTATATTCCTTCTGTCTCTGGTCCTGGCTCCAGGAACACCTGGCTCAAAGTCAGCCAGAGCCTCTGAGGGCGTGACTCACGTTGTGGGGGTGGGGAGCAGGAGAGTTCCAACCTCCTCTGGTCTGCCCCAGAGCATGACAAGGCAGAAAGGATTTCCAGGTCACCTAGTAAACCTCCTGCATTCTGTAAACTGCTCAAGTAACTTGCAAAGGAGTGGTCACAATCCTATTAGAAGGAGGTACCAAAGAGGCAGTTAGCAGCGGAGTGGACTGAACAAACCCTGCGGTGGGAGAGCCGTGTGTGATAATGAGGTTCTTGCTGAGGACCAGACGGAGCATTCCCACCTCGCTGCAGACCCTGCGTTCTCTCCACAGGGGAAATGGAGACTCTTTTACCGTGCTCTCCAGGATAACAATTCAGAAGAATTACTCTCGCTCCCATCAGATCTTTCCCATTCCTCAGGGTCCTCTTCATCGGGGCAGTGCCTTCTTTTGGCTGGTGTATCTTAAGGTTTTAAAGATCTAAAATGATTTTAAGCATATGAGTATATCTAAATGACAGACACGAATGTGTGTGTACATTCAAGACAAAATTTTTTTGAGATTGGTCTTCCTATGTTGCCCAGGATGTCCTCAAATTTCTAGGCTAAAGTGATCCTCCCACCCCAGCCTCTCAGGTAGCTGGGACTGTAGGCATACACCTGGCTTCAAATCTTTCTTAGCTAGAAAAATTGAGTGCAATTGACAGGATAAGGAAAAGACTCACTATTGCATTAGATAATTCATCTTATTTCTTTTCTTTTTTTTTGTTTTTTGAGACGGAGTCTCGCTCTGTCACCCAGGCTAGAGTGCTGTGGCCGGATCTCAGCTCACTGCAAGCTCCGCCTCCTGGGTTCACGCCATTCTCCTGCCTCTGCCTCCCGGGTAGCTGGGACTACAGGCGCCGCCACGTCGCCCGGCTAGTTTTTTGTAGTTTTTAGTAGAGACGGGGTTTCACCGTGTTAGCCAGGATGGTCTCGATCTCCTGACCT
>NW_012117932.1:438426-441477 GCF_000951035.1 Colobus angolensis palliatus | reverse complement strand
GCCTGGCCCATCTTATTTCTTAGAAACCCTAGTCGCTCAAGAGCAAAGCCTCAGTGATTGCATGTGTAATCCTGATTTTTAATAAAAAGGCATTCAAATTATTAGCCAATGATCTATAAATGTGTTTTTTATTAAAAAACAAAAACATCATTGCAATGCTCTGATGATATATAAATATCTGATGTGGAAACTGACTTGAAACACATTCAAAATATGCCACAAGAAGGCTGTGAAAATAAGATGGGAAACCAGAGGGGCAAAATGAAAATGTTTTTGCCCAGGCAGTTTAGATCTGGGGGATATATATAAACACACTCTTCCCCACACAGCGACCATCCTTATCCACAGAGGAGGGCACAGCCAAATGTTCAAACCCAGAAGAGTTAATAACTGCTCTACGGGACCTATGTCATCTTGCTGTTCCTCTTGTCCTGAACACGTGAATTCTGTACCCAAGGAGAGAAACATGACAGTCAGTAGTAATATGACAATATAATATGACATGATACACATATATATACATATATACACACACATATATATACATGTGACAGAGCAAGACTCCGTCTCAAAAAAAAGTAAACTAGAGAAAGAAGAAACTTTTATTTCTTAAGCACTTTTTACTAGTACTTACTAGTTGTCAAGCACTTTAAATGATCTTATTGAAGCCTCATAACAGCCCTGAAATGTGGGCTTTCTCACCTCCATTGTATTTATTTAATTTATTTTTTTGAGATGGAGTTTCACTCTTGTTGCCCAGGCTGGAATGCAGTGGCGTGATCTCGGCTTACTGCCACCTTCACCTCCTGGTTCAAGCGATTCTCCTGTGTCAGCCTCCTGAGTAGCTGGGATTACAGCCGCTCGCCACCACCTTTGGCTAATTTTTGTATTTTTAGTAGAGAAGGGGTTTCGCCATGTTGACCAGGGTGGTCTTGAACTCCCGACCTCAGGTGATCCGCCCGCCTTAGCCTCCCAAAGTGCTGGGATTACTAGCGTGAGCCACTGCGCCCGGCCAACACAGGCATTTTTCTGACCCTCAGTGTCCTCTGATGGGGTTGAATTGAATATGTCTCAAATTGTTTTCAAGACATGAAACTATGGCCTATGTAGGTCCTCAGTAAATGTTGAGCGAACCACATTGTATATATCCAAAATTCTATCACTGACATTAGGTGAGATGGGCAAGGCCCAGAAGGCAGGGAAAGGAAATAATGAAATGTTGTCTATACATGTGGATCTTAGCTATAAAAGTACTTGTCAGTTTTAATATATATTTGGTTGTTTTAAAAACACATTTTTACAAAAGTAGAGCTTTGGCACATTTTTCTATAAACAAATATGGCTACCCCTTTTGTTATACTTTTTTTTGTTGTTTCTTGAGACAGAGTCTTGCTCTGTTGCCCAGGCTGGAGTGCAGTGGTGCAATCTCAGCTCACCACAACCTCCACATCCCGGGTTCAAGTGATTCTCCTGCCTCGGCCTTCTGCGTAGCTGGGATTACAGGTGCACGCCACCATGCCAGGCTGATTTTTGTATTTTCAGCAGAGACGGGGTTTTACTGTGTTGGCCAGGCTGGTCTGAAACTCCTGACCTCATTATCTGCTCGCCTTGGCCTCCCAAAGTGTTGGGATTACAGGCGTGAGCCACCGCACCCGGCCTGTTATACTTTTAAATACATGTTGGGGGTTGGCATTATGCATCAAACTAACTTTTCTTCAGGTGTATATCTTCAGCAGTTTCTATTTCCACCAAGGATTAAAAGGTTTCTAGGCTCGTGTTGACCTGATGTTTAGTACTGTATGTGTGTACACCTGCTTTATAAATACGTTGGGAATTTCCCCATCTGTCTGAGATCCATGTCTGCTCTGCTGGGGGCATTTTCTTCACTCTGCTATGGCTTACTGTGTATGAACTGCTGCCACACTTATGTTATCTAGAGTTATCTGGAACATTTGGGCCTCCTTGATTTATGTGAGTGAATGAAAAAAAAAAAAAACAACTATGAGTATAGCTAAACAATAAAAAGATAGTGGGTGAGATAGCTGAGCCCAGTAGTGAGGAGACCAGATTCCTGCAGCGTTTCCTGCCTGTCATGAACACCCTGGAGGTGGCCCTGCGCCAGGGTGACCTGCCTCACCCCTGGGTCATCCGTCCAGGGCCCTCGGGACGTGCAGCCTGAGGCTGGGGAAACTGCTTCCAGCAGAGAAGCACTGAGAGGGCACGTGGCTTTGTGGGACGTGGTGGCTCATTCTCTCTGCAGGGTTAAGTAGTACCTGGCTTCCCTGGGGTCTACAGAAGATCGCATAATTATCTGGACTTTCGTCATTAAGCTTAAGAGGAAAAAATACACCAAAAAAAAGAGAATGAAATCCTGAGGTTTCTTTGCCTGGTGGGTCATCTGAAACCCCACCTAGGAAGTAACTTAGAAAGGGAAAAGTCTGTGGCTCCAAATGATGGATTCTCTGTAAAAGACCTATAACCTGTACACATGGTGTCATCCCATAATAATCAGCCCCAGTCAAGGGGGTCAGGGATGGAGGGCAAATGCCCTTCTCTTCTTTAAACCTCCCTAGTGTGGTGCTGTTTTTCTGAGACATCTTTCCTCTTTTGGCCAGTGTCCACTTTCAGCACATGCAAGGGAAGGGGGAGGTGGGTGCTCAGTACCCCACTGGGGACTGCTGCCTCTTCACCTCTTCACTGATGTCCTTGGGATTCCTGTGTTACGTGGGTTTTTTTTTTTTTTTTTTCACTCCAAAATATATCTGTTGTCATCCCTCTAAGTAACTGTAGTTTGATAGATGTTTTGGTGATAATGTGATAAAGTAAAACCTTAGAGACAAACTTCAGCATAATTGCTGGCCCTAAGGTTGGGACTGAGTTTCCAGATAGTAGCTATTTGAATAAATCAAGGCATATGGACCGATTTAGTGCTCTTTCATCAAGTATCTATAAAAGTCATATTAATAGAATGGTTCCTATTTGGTAGGTATAGATCAGTGGTTCTCGACTCTGACTGTTAGAACCCTCTGGAGAGCTCAAAATCTCAGGGAT
>NW_012117932.1:427438-438376 GCF_000951035.1 Colobus angolensis palliatus | reverse complement strand
TTCCTTCCTTCCTTCCCTCTCTCTGTCTTTCTTACTTTCTTTTTCTTTCTCTCTCTCTCTTTTGTTTTTTTTTTTTGAGATAGGATCTTGCTTTGTCACCCAGGCTGGAGTGCAGTGGCACAACCATGGCTCACTGCAGCCTCAGACTCCTGGGTTCAAGCAATCCATCTATGTTGGCCTCCCAAATAGCTGGGACTACAGGCACACACCACCATGCCCAGCTGA
Organism: Colobus angolensis palliatus; assembly: GCF_000951035.1. NCBI lineage: Eukaryota > Metazoa > Chordata > Mammalia > Primates > Cercopithecidae > Colobus > Colobus angolensis. The sequence goes on along the minus strand of NW_012117932.1, from coordinate 438,151 downwards.
GTTTTTGATGTTTTTGTAGGGACAGAGTCTCACCATGTTTCCCGGGCTGGTCTCAAACCCTCAAGCGATCCTCCCACCTTGGCCTCTCAAAGTGTTGGGATTGCAGGCACGAGCCACCATGCCAGGCCAACACTTATGTCTTGAGAGAATGAGAAGCTCAAGCAATTACTTTTTTATTGTTGAGACTACAGGCTGTTTGTTTTACAGTTGGTCCATAAAAGAAGACAAGGAAATTTAAACTCCTACACTTCTAGTTTTCTGAACAGCCTAATTTGAGTGACACTTTCGCTGCATGGGAAGGCATAGCCCAGAGATAATACATGGGGAATGCTCTTTCTGATGTCCTTGGGATTCCTGTGTTACGTGGGTTTTTTTTTTTTCACTCCAAAATATATCTGGTGTCATCCCTCTAAGTAACTGTAGTTTGATAGATGTTTTGGTGATAATGTGATAAAGTAAAACCTTAGAGACAAACTTCAGCATAATTGCTGCCAGTATTCCTGTGTACAACATTTAGGAAAATCTTAATTTAAGTAACAAAGTGAGTTTCATACGCTGTCCTCTAGGGCTGGCTGAGCCTATTACTGACAAGGTTTGATCTCCAACCATTTACAGAGATATTATAAAAAGAAAAGAAAAAAACAAGCAAAACAAAAACAAAACAAACTTCAGAGTGGACTTCAGAAGGAATACAGAAGGGTTGCAGGCACTGTGATCTACAGTCATGTGACTTTCCAGCTTCCAAAGTCTGTGCTTTGGTAGGAAGGAAGGGTTTGGTCAGGCGGAGGGAGAAGAGAGGAAAGGAGGGGGGAGCTGCTCCTCGTTCTGGGAACAGGAGAGGCAAGCCTGGCCAGCACCTCCTAGGCTGGCACGGGGAAGTGAAGACGAAACCCGGGTGCAGGCACAGGTGTTTGTTTTCTTGAAACCCCTGTACAGCACTCCTGAGTAGGGGATTCACCCTGTTAATTGTGTGAAGCAGGATCAGAAGCTTTGCTAGCAGATGTGAAGACAGTGGCCCTTTCCTGCGGGCCGGGTAATCTAGACCTTTCTCAAACATTTTCCAAGTTCAAAAATGAATACTTTCCCCAGCTATTCAGGAGGCTGAGGTGGGAAGAGTGCTCAAAGCCAGGAGTTTAAGGCTGCAGTGAGCTATGAATACACCACTGCATTCCAGCCTGGGTGACAAAGTGAGACCTTGTTTCAAAAAAAAAAAAAAAAAAAGAATATTTTCAAAAGATATGTTAACACATTTGGGGGACAAAACTGAACTTTACTCTTTTAAACATGGTAACTTTGAGAAATGTATTACTGTGATCATAGATGCAGAGGAAAGGTGGCCTTAAGAATCTTCATGAATCATTCAAAGTTATCTCTTGCTCTCTGCTTTACACTGGAAACTGTAGATTTAGATGGCAAGAAAATATTAAATAAGGAAATCCATGAGCCTCTTCACGTGTTTAAGGTGGGGAATAGAACACAACAGAATTAACTACATTTCTTAGCAGTCAGCAGCAGTTTGCAAAACTCCACTAGGTCATATTGTCATATTAAAAAAAAAAAAAGAGATTTTCCAGGTCAAGGATACATTCTTAGAGCTATGAAGCAATCTAGGGAAAATCACTGTGTGCCCACAAAACAACTCTATTCCAAAGAAGAAGTAAAAATACCCATTGGGAATGGCACAGGAAGGAAGCTGTGCCTTGTGTCCAAGCACAAACGGACAAAATGAGCATGATTAGAAATCACCGCTAAGGGAAGAGGGTGGCACACCACACCTCCAGAGAGTTTCCATTTCCATTCGTTTTCTCCTCAATAATCGGACTTCCATCTGTCTTTTTTTTTTGAGACAGAGTCTCACTGTGTCGCCCAGGCTGGAATGCAGTGGTGTGATTTTGGCTCACTGCAACCTCTGCCTCCCAGGTTCAAGCGATTCTCTTGCCTCAGCCTCCTAAGTAGCTGGGATTACAGATGCACGCCACCGCACCCAGCTAATTTTTGTATTTTTAGTTGAGACGGACTTTCACTATGTTGGTCAGGCTGGTCTTGAACTCCTGATCTCGTGATCCACCCACCTCGGCCACCCAAAGTGCTGGAATTACAGGCATAAACCACTGCGCCCAGTCAATAATCAGACTTTCTAATGCATTTCAGGAAAGAAAAGTGAAAGTAGACGTTGTAACTAAATTCTTTTTTGTTTTTAAATTAAAAAACAAAATTTTTCCTACATGGTGAGATATCAAGCAACTAAATTATTTTATTATTATTATTTGAGATGGAGTCTTGCTCTGTCACCCAGACTGGAGTGCAGTGGCACAATCTTGGCTCACTGCAACCTCTGCTTCCCGGGTTCAAGCGATTCTCCTGCCTCAGCCTCCCGAGTAGCTGGGATTACAGGTGCCTGCCACCAAGCCCAGGTAATTTGTATATTTTTAGTAGAGAGGGTTTCACTATGTTGGCCGGGCTGGTCTCAAACTCCTGACCTCAAGTGATCCACCCGCCTCGGCCTCCCAAAGTGCTGGGATTACAGGCGTGAACCACCGCCCCTGGCCAATTAAATTATTTTAAACTCACAGTTCCATGCTCCAACTGAGAGCTCTAATACTGAAGATGACAAATGCGTTCACCCTGTATTCTAACACAGGAGGGCTCTTACCCACTGGCTTGTCCTGAAGCTGCCACTCACTTTAGTTCCTTCTAGTCCCAAGAAGGATACAGTAACTTCTAGGCTTCCTGAAGCACCTGACCATCATGTCCGAGAAGTGATGCCAACATGCGCCTCTTTTGTAGGGAAAACGGAGGAAGTTGGGAGCACCACAATCCCCCTAGACAGACGCCATCTTCTTTCATTCAAGCTTCTCTCTTCCAGTTTATAGTAGTATCTCCGGAGCACTTTCTAGTGAAATTCTAGGGACACTATCTTAATTTTTGTTTTCTAATAATAAGCATAGAAACGCTTTCATTTCAAATGATAAAATCAAATCTGATTCCTGGATTTTTTTCCTTCTAACTTCTCATCAACACTACTATATAAGGGTTTAGTCATTGATCTAATATAATTACTTTAATCATAATTTTAGTATTTTACAGTGAGAAATTAAAATTTAGGAAAATATGGCCAAGCTTGGTGGCTCACACCTGTAATCCTAGCACTTTGGGAGGCCGAGGCAGGTGGATCCTCTGAGGTCAGGAGTTCGAGACCAGCATGGCCAACATGGTGAAACCTCATCTCTACTAAAAATACAAAAAATTAGCCGTGTGTGGTGGTGTGTGCCTGTAATCCCAGCTACTTGGGAGGCTGAGGCAGGAGAATCACTTGAACCCAGGAGTCAGAGGTTGCAGTGAGCCAAGATCATGCCATTGCACTCCAGCCTGGGCTACAGAGCAAGACTCCATCTCAAAACAAACAAACAAACAGAAATGTAGGAAAACATTAATAAGTAAAAATAAGAGGAAGTGCCATAAATATTTCCACTAATCAAAACGTCAATGAGCACTGTGATGTGTGCCTGTAGTCCCAGCTATCTAGGAGGCTGAGGTGGGAGCATTGCTCCAGCTTAGGAGTACCAGGCCAGCCGGGGCAACATAGTGTGCCCCCCATCCCTAAAAAACAAAAATAAATAAATGAAATTTAAAAAAAAATTTTAATGATATTTTGAGGTTCTTTATGCTGTCTTTATTCCACATAATGATTATCAAAACCCAATATAGATGTAATATGGAGAATGAAAAGGTAAGACACATGCATTCTTTTTTTAAACTGATAAATAATAATTGTACATACTTATGGGGTACATCTGTTATTGTGATACATGAATACAATAAATAGTGATCAAATTGGAGCAATTAGGATATCCATCACCTCAACCTTTTTTATTTTTATTTTTTGAGATGGAGTCTCGTTCTGTCGCCCAGGCTTGAGCGCAGTGGCGTGATCTCAGCTCACTGCAAGCTCCACCTCCCGGGTTCACACCATTCTCCTGTCTCAGCCTCCTGAGTAGCTGGAACTATGGCACCCGCCACCATGACTGGCTAATTTTTTTGTATTTTTTTAGTACAGACGGAGTTTCACCGTGTTAGCCAGAATGGTCTTGATCTCCCGACCTCATGATCCACCCGCCTCGGCCTCAGAAAGTGCTGGGATTACACCTCAAACATTTATCATTATTTTTGTATTGAGAACATTTCAAATCTTTGAAATATTTTCTTTTCTTTCTGCGATGGAGTCTCACTCTGTCGCCCAGGCTGTAGTGCAGTGATGTGGTCTCAGCTCACTATAACCTCCCCCTCCCGGGTTCAAGGGATGCTCCTGGCTCAGCCTCCAGAGCAGCTGGCTAATTGTATTTTTAGTAGAGATGAGCTTTCCCCATGCTGGCCAGGCTAATCTTGAATTCCTGACCTCAGGTGATCTGCCCGTCTCGGCCTCCCAAAGAGCTGGGATTACAGACGTGAGCCACCACACCTGGCCTCAAATCTTTTCTTCTAGCTGTTTTGAAATATACAATAAATTACTCTTAACGTAATCACCTTACTGTGCTTTCCAACACTAGAACTTATTCCTTCTATCTAACTGTATGTTTGTACCCATTAACCAATCTGTCTTCATCCCTGTTCCTCACCTTTTCCAGCCTTTAGTATCTCTCACTCTATTTTCTACCTCCATGAGATTAACTTTTTTAGCTCCCACATATGAGTGAGAGCATGCAATATCTGCCTTTCTATACCTGGCTTATTTTACTTAACATAATGATCTTCAGTTCCATCCATGTTGCTGCAAATGACAGGATTTTATTGTTTTTTAATGACTGAATAGCTTTGCATTGTGTATATATATCACGTTTTTCTTTATCTATTCATCTGTTGATAATTAGAATGATTCCATATCTTGGCTATTGTGAATAGGGCTGTAATAAATATGATGGTGCAGGTATCCCTTTGACATATAGATTTCCTTTTCTTTGGATAAATACCTAGTAGTGAATTACTGAATCATATGGTATTCTAATTTTAGTTTTTTTGAGAAACTTCCATACTATTTTCCATAATGGCTGTACTAATTTACATTCCCACCAACAGTGTATGAGTTCCCTTTTCTCTATGTCCTCACCAGCATTTATTTGTCTTTTTGATGATAGCCATTCTAACTAGGGTGAGGTGAAAATCTATGCTTCTGATTTGCATTTCTCTGTTGATTAATGATGCTGAATATTTTTTCACGTATCTTTTGGTCATTTGTATGTCTTTTCTTGAGAAATATCTATTCAGATCTTTGCCCACCTTTTAATGGTTGTTTTGTTTTGTTTTGCTGTTGAGTTGTTTGAGTTCCTTGTATATTCTGGATATTAGTCCCTTGTCATATGAATAGTTTGCAAATATTTTCTCCCATACGACAGATTGTCTCTTTGCTCTGTTGTTTCTTTTACTGTGCAGAAGCTTTTTAGTTTGATGTAGTCCTATTTGTCTATTTTTGTTGTTGTTGCCTGTGCTTTTGAAGTCTTAGCCACAAAATCTTTGCCTAGACCAGCGTCTTGAAGCATTTTCCCTGTTTTCTTCTAATAGCTTTATGGTTTTGGGTCTTACATTTAAGCTTTAATCTATTTAAAGTTGATTTTTGTAAATGATGAAAGATAGGTGGCTCTAGTTTTATTTTTCTGCATATGAATATCCAGTTTTCTCAGCACTATTTACTGAAGAAGGTATTCTTTTTCCAAAGTATGTTCTTGGTGCCTTTGTTGAAAATCAGTTGGCTATAAGTACATTAACTCACCTCTGGGCTCTCTACCTGTTCCATTGGTCTATATGTCTGTCTTTAACACTAGTACCACACTGTTTTGATTACTATAGCTCTGTAGTGTATTTTGAAGTCAGATAATGTGATGCCTCCAGCTTTGTTCTTTTTTTTTTTTTTTTTTATTTTTTTGAGACAGGGTCTCTCTCTGTTGTGCAGGTTGGAGTGCAGGGTGTGATCATGGCTCACTGCAAACTCCACCTCCCAGACTCAAAAAATTCTCCTGCCTCAGCCTCCAGAGTAGCTGAGATTACAGGTGTGAACATCACACCTGGCTAATTTTTGTATTTTTAGTAGAGATGGGGTTTCACCATGTTGTCCAGGCTGGTCTCAAACTCCTGGGCTCAAGCGATCCTCCCACCTCAGCCTCCCAAAGTGCTGGGATTACAGGCATGAGCCACCATGCCTGCTTTAATATTTTGCTTTGTGTTGTTTTGGCTCTTTGGGTCTTTTGTGGTTCCATGTGAATTTTAAGATTTTTTTTCATTTCTGTGAAGAATGTCATTGGTATTTTGATAGAGATTGCACTGTATCTCTAGATTGTTTGGGGTATAAGGTCCTTTTAGAAATATTAATTTTTCTGACCTATGAACATGAGATGTTTTTCCAGTAGTTTGTGTCCTTTTCAATTTCTTTCATCAGTGTTTTGTAGTTTTTGTTGTAGAGATTTTTTGTCTTCTTGGTTAAATTTATTTCTCCATATTGGCCAGGCTGGTCTTGAACTCTTGACGTCAAGTGATCCCCCGCATCAGTCTCCCAAAGTGCTGGGATTGCAGGCATGAGCCACCATGCCCGGCCACTACTGTGGTTTTAATTTTCATTTTCCTTATGATTAATGAGGTTGAAAACTTTCATGTGTTTATTGGCTATTTGTGTGTGTATATATATATTTGTTTGTTTGTTTGTTTGTTTTTTGAGATGCAATCTCACTCTGTCACCCAGGCTGGAGTGCAGTGGCATGATCTCAGCTCACTACAAACTCGACCTTCCAGGCTCAAGCAATTCTCCTGCCTCAACCTCCCAAGCAGCTGGGATTACAGATGTGCACCACACCACACCCGGCTAATTTTTGTAACTTTGTAGAGACAGTGTTTCACCATGTTGGCCAGGCTGGTCTCAAACTCCTGACCTCAAGTAATCCACTCCCCCTTGGCCTCCCAAAGTGCTGGGATAACAGGTGTGAGCCACTGCACCCAGCATTTGAATATTTTTTGAGTGATGTGCCCATTCATGTCTTTTATACACTTTTCTCTTTATTTGTTATTTTTATCTTTCAAAAAAAAATTTTTAAGAAATGGGGTCTCCCTATGTTACCCAGGCTGAATTTGAACTCCTGGGCCAACATGGAGAAACCTCGCCTCTACCAAAACTATAAAGAATTAGCCTGGTGTGGTGGCATGCACCTATAATCCCAGCTATTCGGGAGGCTGAGGCAGGAGAATCACTTGAACCCAGGAGGTGGAGGTTGCAGTGAGCCGAGATCTTGCCACTGCACTCCAGCCTGGGTGACAGAGCGAGACTCTGTATGTATAAAACAACAACAACAACAACAACAACAACAAAACCACAGTAGCATACCTAATAAGAACTCCTACCAGAATGACAAAATTATAGTGACTGGCAACACCAAGTGGTGGAGCAACTGGAACTCTCATATACATCTCATACATCTCATGAAAGTGTAAATTGGCACAGCTCCTCAGAAAACTTTTAGTCAGGATTTACTAAAAATGAACATACACACACCTTACGTTCAAAATTCCTCTCCTAGGCATATACCCAACAGAAATGTGTATATCTGTGTAAGAAAAGGCACATAGGAAAATATTCATTAAAGCACCATTTTGTGATAGCCAAAAACTAGAAACAATAAAAAGTTCATCAACAGGCTGGGCACAGTGGCTTATGCCTGTAATCCTAGCACTTTGAGAGGCCAAGGCAGGTAAATTGCCTGAGCTCAGGAGTTTGAGACCAGCCAGGGGAACATGGTGAAACTCCGTCTCTACTAAAAATACAAAAAATTAGCTGGGTGTGGTGGCACGCACCTGTAATCCCAGCTACTTGGGAGGCTGAGACAGGAGAATTGCTTGAATCTGGGAGGCAGAGGCTGCAGTGAGCTGAGATTGCACCATTGCACTCCAGCCTGGATGACAGAGCAAGACTCTGTCAAAAAAAAAAAAAAAAAATTCAACAGAATATATAAATATTCTATATTTATACAATGAAATAGTATACAGCAAGAAGAAGAAACTACTGTTGAAAACAGCAACGTACATGAATCTCACAAATATAATATTAAGCAAAAAATGGACACACACAAAGAGGTACACATGGCATGGTTCCTTTATATGCTTCAAAATTAGGCAAAACTTAATGGTGATGAAAGTTAGGATGATGGTTACTTTTTGTGGGTAGTGATGGAAAGGGGAAAGGGGACTTAAGGGGAATTTAGAGTGTTGGCAATTGTTTGATTTCCATTTTGGGTAGTGCTTACATGGCTGTGTTCACTTATTGAACAATAAACCCATGACTTTATACTCTTCTGTGTGTATAAATGTCAAGAAAAGTCTACTCTAAAAAATGTAATTTGACAGAGAAGATATAGTTTTCATGGTGCTTGTGAGGAGCTTAAATTTTTTTCTTAAAATGAGTGGGGAAAAAAGCAACATTTCTAAATCATCAATTCTTTTATATGTGACTTTAAGTGTGAAACAAAATTAAAATTAAATATTGTAAGTAAAAAATATATGGTTGTAAACGTTTTACAAATATTGCATCACCTTCTTTTACTTAGCTAAAAAACATTTTACATTACTAAAAATTATCATAAATACAATTTCTAACGTGTAATGTAGATTCAAGATTTGTAAACCCTCTCCCACTGCAAGACTGAGTTATTTTAAATTTAGGGATATTATCTAAAATGCTGCAATGAATATCTTGGTGCATAATTTTTTTATAGTTCAAATTATTTCCAGATGTGGAATTACTGGGTTAGAGAGTATAGAAGTTTTTAACTCTTAATATATATTATCAAATTGCTCTCCTAAGGGGCTGCTCTGATATATGCACCTACCAGTAACGTATGATTGTGCTTACTTCCTAAAATTTCACTATTTTGTCTGTTTCTTTGATAATTTGTGAAAAATGTGAGACTAACACTTCAAAAACACTACATGTGTTGAAAATACCTTGTTTGCATTTGTCTGCACATGGATTTATACGCCATATAAGAATGTTTATTACCTAAATAATGTTGACTAGCTTTAAAAATGCCTCTGTTAAGCCAGTGATTCCATGCACTAGTACCAGCCACTCAGGAGGCTGAGGCAGGTGGATTGCTTATGCCCAGGAGTTCAAGTCCAGTCTGGGCAACATAATAAGACTCTGTCTTTAAGTTAAAACAAACAAAAAAAATCTTCTTGTTTCCAGTTGTATCTTAGAAATAAAAGTTATTTGTAAATATTTCAGTATGCATCCTAAAAGACAAGAACTCTTTTTAAAAAATAAACTCTGGGCCGGGTGCGGTGGCTCACACCTGTAATCCCAGCACTTTGGGAGGCCGAGGCGGGTAGTCAGGAGATCAGGAGATCGAGACCATCCTGGCTAACACGGTGAAACCTTGTAAAAATACAAAAAAACTAGCCAGGCATGGTGGTGGGCACCTGTAGTCCCAGCTACTAGGGAGGCTGAGGCAGGAGAATGGCGTGAACCCGGAAATCGGAGTTTGCAGTGAGCCGAGATCGTGTGGTTGCACTCCAGCCTGAGTGACAGAGTGAGACTCCATCTCAAAAAAAAAGAACAAACAAACAAACAAAAGAACTGATCACACCTAAAAAAGATATATTTAATTTCATTAAATGCCCAGTCAGCAATCACCTTTTCCCAATTTTCTTATAAATGTGAGGGGCTTTTTTCCTTGATTTTTTCTGTTTTTTGTTTTGTTTGTTTTTTAATTTAGATTTAATATGACTAGATTTATTGTTATGAATGATGCTGAAGAAAGCGGTTGTTAGCCCTGTAGGGTCACTATAGTCTGATATCTGATGTATATGTTCACCTATGAACTGTTTTTCCTGTAAGTTGATAGATCTTTAGGGTTGATAAAATTCAGATTTTGTAATAATCAATATTTCTTATATACACATATACTTCCTTCAGGAGGAGTATAACATCTAGCTGTCTGTGTTTTTAAGTTTGTAGCCATTGAGGGTCATTGCCTAGATAACAAATTCATTAGGGCTTGCAAAATGGTGATGAATTTTATCACTTTTTCTTCCTTTGTGAGTTGGAATACCTCAATTAAGAAAATCTTCTTCCTCAACTCTGCAGTTACCCTGAGATAGTGTTTATATAGGAAGGGCAGATTAAATGCTTTCTCTACCAGTTTTCAAAATAATGGTTCCTTTGTATTTCCACAGGTGAACTAGTTTTATTTGGTTTTGAGTATCATTATGATTTCAAAGACTTAAACATATTTGATGTGCTTCAATCCAATGTAGTTATTATCCTTTTTAATGTGGAAATGGGCACTTTTTTGTGGGGGGCAGATTTTTGCTCTGTCACCCAGGCTGGAGTGCAGTGGCGTCAGCACAGCTCACTGCAACCTCTGCCTCCAGGGTTCAAGTGATTCTTCTGCTTCAGCCTCCTGAGTAGCTGGGTCTGCAGGTGCCTGCCACTACACTCGGCTAACTTTCTGTATTTTAGTAGAGATGGGGTTTCACCATATTGCCCAGGGTCGTCTCAAACTCCGGAGCTCAAGCAATCTGAGTGCTCAAGCAACCCACCTGTGTTGGCCGCCCAAAGAACTAGGATTACAGGCGTGAGCCACTGTGCTCCACAAAATGGGCATGTTGTTGACAAGCAGGGACTTATTTAAATTGGCTATGTCCTTTTGAGATGAATGCTAATCTTTTTTTTTTTTTTTT
>NW_012117932.1:423903-426818 GCF_000951035.1 Colobus angolensis palliatus | reverse complement strand
TTTGGGATTAATATAACCTGTGGCTCATATAATAATGTCTATATACATATTTCAAGATCTATACGATTTTTAGTTTTAAAATATTTTTATATTAATTACTGATTTTTAATCCTCCAAATGACTAGCACAACATATAACACAAGTATAGCTAAGGCCCTTTGCTAAATTGGGGGCTAAGGAATAGGACAATCAATTTAACTGTGATTTAGTTGACGTCATAGAGCAAATGTCAGAGCTGTGAAGGAAACCTTGAGTTATCTTTTTTTTTTTTTTTTTTTTTTTTTTTTGAGACAGAGTTTCGCTTTTGTTGTTAAGGCTGGAGTGCAATGGCGTGATCTCAGCTCGTCGCAACCTCCGCCTCCCGGGTTCAAGCGGTTCTCCGGCCTCAGCCTCCCAAGTAGCTGGGATTTCAGGTGCACGCCACCACGCCCGGCTAATGTTTTGTATTTTCAGTAAAGACAGAATTTTGCCATGTTGGCCAGGCTGGTCTGGAACTCCTGGCCTCAAGCGACCTGCCTGCCTCAGCCTTCCAAAGTGCTGAGATTATAGGTGTCAACCACGGCGCCTGGCCCATTTACTTTAGAATTAATATAAATAAATTGAAAGAAGTTATTTGGGTAAGCAAGAGTGAGAGAAAAAGGCCTGGTGTGGTGGCTCACACCTGTAATCCCAGCACTTTGGGAAGCCAAGGTGGGAGGATCACTTGTGGTCAGGAGTTGGAGACCAGCCTCGTCAACATGGCAAAACCTCATCTCTACAAAAAATTATATATATAATTAGCCCTGCATAGTGGCATGCATCTGTAGTCCCAGCTTCACCGGAGGATTGCTTGAGCCTGGAAGGTGGAGGTTGCGGTGAGCTGAGATTGCACCACTGTACTCCAACCTGAAGACAGAGTGAGACTCCATCACCATCACAAAAAAAAGAAAAAAGAAAAGTAAGAGAAACAAACGCCACCATTTCCAGAACCACACAAAATCCCTGTTAACATGTCTATCTGGGTGACTTGCTGTGCACATATAAATGTAAATGTAGATTTGGGATTAATATAACCTGTGGCTCATATAATAATGTCTATATACATATTTCAAGATCTATACGATTTTTAGTTTTAAAATATTTTTATATTAATTACTGATTTTTAATCCTCCAAATGACTAGCACAACATATAACACAAGTATAGCTAAGGCCCTTTGCTAAATTGGGGGCTAAGGAATAGGACAATCAATTTAACTGTGATTTAGTTGACGTCATAGAGCAAATGTCAGAGCTGTGAAGGAAACCTTGAGTTATCTTTTTTTTTTTTTTTTCTTGAGACAGGGTCTCACTCTGTGGAGCGCATTGGCACAATCATGGCTCACTGCAACCTCTGCCTTCCAGGTTCAAGCAATCCTCCGGAGCAGCTGGGACTACAGATGCATGCCACCATGCTGAGCTAATTTTTTTTTTTTTAATTTTTCATAGAGGCCAAGTTTTGCCATGTTGCCCAGGCTGGTCTTGAACTCCTGGGCTCAAGCGATCCTCCCACCTTGGCCTCCCAAAGTGCTGGGATTATAGGCATAAGCCACCTTGCCTGGCCATCTTTCATTTTATTTTTTCCCTGCCCTATCTTATGGTGCTGAACTTTGAGTTATTTTGTTCTCAAACCCATTGTTGACCCCTCCCAGCCATTCTTAACACCCAGAGCTTTGGGGGAAAACATGCTGGGATTACCTTTATTGGCAGCACTGCATGGTCCTGGAGGTTTGGGGGGCAGCATCACTGGCCTAACCCCTTTAGGATAGTATTAATGCTGCAAGAAAAGGAATAAAATGTGGGCCTCTTCGAGAGAACAGAAACCTCACCCTTTTCAGGAAGTTAAATTTTGCACACTTTTCAACACTGTTTTGAACTTAAACTACTCATCCATTTCAAATTAAATTGCCTAAGTAAAGAACTCGAGCATAATGTATAAAGGGCACAGTTTTTGGAGACAGAGACGTAGCTTCAAATTCTGGTTCTACTGCTTTTGGCGTCTCTGTGTCTGTTTTGTTATGTGTAGAATGGAGATAACACTGCTCAGGAACGATCAATATTAGGATTCCATGAGGAAATTTAGATAGCACTAACCGCATACAGCACTCAACAAATATCTAATGCTATTATTAACATTTGTGCTTAGCAGGATATTAGGCTATTGGAACCCAGTAGATGATAGCCAATCGTTTTATTAAGTAAAAATTCTCAAGGTGTTAGGATTCCCCGAGGGTTCCTCTGCGGCTGCTGACACAGAAAAAAGAGCGGTGACGATTTAGGGGAGAGAGGTCTTGTCTTACTCAGATTAGTAGGCATGGCCTGGTGGCAGAAGAGTAAGAACCTGAGAAAACAATGCTTAGAGACCTACAGAGACCCACTTATGGAGCCAGGTGCCTTGCTGTGGTATCACCAGTGGCCACTTCCAAGGGGCAGGATTTGTACACCTGCTAGCTGTGTATTGAGGTATTGAGTGGGAGGAGTTCTAGATCTCAGATTTTTGCTCTCCAACGTACTAATTCAAGGCTTCCTTGGGCAGATGGGCTGGCAGCCATGGGTGCAGAGAGCAGACTCAAGGCTCGGGAACAACCCCTTTCCTCCTCCCAGAAGCTGAGATATTGTATTCCAGTAATCCTGCCCTACCCCTTCCAGTTCACACTCACATGCAGACAGAACCCCTTTCCATGGGGCTTTCCATTCCTGGTAGGACTGCTGCCCTTGCGGAAGGACTGAGGTCATCAGATTGAACATACTGAGTACTGTGACACGGAACTCTAGGGACCTGTTTTCAATTCATCTTTTTTTGTCACTTTTTTCTACCTCCCTCCCTCCCTCCTTTCCTCCCTCCCTCCTTTCCTTCCTTCCTTCCTTCCTTCCTTCCTTCCTTCCTTCCTTCCTTCCT
>NW_012117932.1:408806-423054 GCF_000951035.1 Colobus angolensis palliatus | reverse complement strand
GAGAGAGAGAGAGAGAATGATGGGATCTTACCATGTGGCCAGGTTGGTCTTACCCTCCTGGCCTCAAGCAATCCTCCCACCTTGGTCTCCCAAAGTGCTAGGATTACAGGCGTAGGCCACAGCATCCAGCCTAAAAATGGTGCTTCAGCTGCCACAAAACAGGTGACAATGCCTTAACTACATGTTTGTTGTCAGGCCCAAGGGCCTCTTCCATCCTTGTCAAGGGGAGTGCTAACCAGTCTCTCCTTTCATACAATACTCACCTTTGAGAAATTCCAAGCCTACATAAAAGCTGAGAGAATAGCATGCTGGACACCATGATATCCTTCACCTAAAACTCATCAGTTCTTTCAAATGACATTTGAGCACCCACTATGTGCTAGGTGCTGTGATAGCCTTTGGGGTGCACAAAAGGAAGTGAGTCTTGGTTCCTGAGCACAAACTTGCTCAGGCTTATCAGAAAAATGAGATTATAAAACAAAAACCTATAATATGGCCTGAAAATATTTTGTTACTGCAGGCATAAGGACTAGATGGAGAGGAGTCACTTTCTGATCGGATATCAGAGAATGTCTCTAGTGATGGTAGTATTCCAGAGAGGCAGACTGTGGGCTCAGGAGCAGCATGGGTGAAGGCATAGGAATTTGGCAAGCCCTGATAGATGTGGAAAATGGCAACTCAATTCAGAAAGCTCCAGTGCTGGTCCCAGGAAGCCTCAGGGGCATGGGGTTCAGTAGGAGCATCATGGCTATGAGTAGGGACAGTAGGTTCACAATGCTGACTCTAGATGACAGTGAAGCTGACCACTCTAAAAGCTTAGGCCAAAAATCTTTTCCTATGCTTCTTCAGGAAAGAAAAATAAAATGTTTGCCAGATCTGCTGGCTGTTGGGATCTTGCTTGAAGATTAAGGGCTGCTGAATTATGTAAGGTGACTCAGGGGTCTTGGGGTCAGTCAGCATGGACACGTCAGGGGTGGTACCTGGAATGCACATGTTGGCCTTAGTGAGATCTTGGGGCCTCTGTCCTTCGGCAATAACTTGCTTCCCATTTCCTGGAATCCATCAGAAGCAAGCCTTGTATGTAATCACCCTGAATTGTTACAACTCAGATTTTTTGTTTGTTTGTTTGTTTTTGTTTTTGTTTTTGTTTTTGACAGAGTCTTGCTCTGTCACCCAGGCTGGAGTGCAGTGGCATGTGGCATGATCTTGGCTCACTACAACCTCCGCCTCCTGGGTTCAAGGGATTCTCCTGCCTCAGCCTCCCAAGTAGCTGGGATTACAGGAAACTGCCACCACGCCTGGCTAATTTTTGTATTTTTAGTAGAAAGAAACAGGGGTTTCACCATATTGGCTAGGCTGGTCTGGAATTCCTGGCCTCAGATTCCTGCCTTGGCCTCCCAAAGTTCTGAGGTTATAGGCTTGAGCCACCCAGTCTGGCCAACAACTCCATTTCGAGTGAAAGGGAATGAACCCTCTTTACTTATTTGAAAAGAAGCAAGGATGACATTAAGGAAGACCTTGGCTGGGTGTGGTGACTCACACCTGTAATCCCAACACTTTGGGAGGCCAAGGGGAGGGGATCACCTGAGATCAGGAGTTCAAGACCAGCCTGGCCAACATGGTGAAACTTCATCTCTACTAAAAATACAAAAATTAGCCAGGCATGGTGGTGGGCAATTGTAATCCTAGCTACTTGGGAGGCTGAGGCAGGAGAATCACTTGAACATGGGAAGTGGAGGTTGCAGTGAGCCGAGATCGCGCCACTGCACTCCAGCCGGGGCGGAAAAAAAAAAAAAAAAAAAAGTAAGGAAGACCTATGAACGGATGCAGAACTCATTTGCCTTCCAAGAAGAGCAGCATCTCTCAGTTTTTCCAAATGGCTCTGAAGAGATTGATGGTACAAGCTGGCCTTGGCCATAACTTCTCTTTGCTGAGGTATTCTCATACTGTGGTCAAGAAGGCTAAGCCCTCACATGCATAACTATATTTGCTTTAACTTTTTCATTTAACCCTTAAGAAAACAACTCATAAGAACTGAAAGCTGTGACCTCTATGACCTCTCCTCAGGTATCTAAATTTTATCATCTTACTGTAGAAAGAGCTGGTTTAGCTGGCTTAATTTGTGTAAATAGACTATTGCCTTTTCCTTGGAGTTCTTCAGATAAGATACTGTGGTGGTCTCACTTCAGGAGGGGCTGTGGCAGAGAGGGCAGAGATTGCTGGCGAACCCCCTCTCTTTCTACTTCTGGAGTCATAAAGAAATTCACTTACACTGGGTGAATTGTGAGATAGGATCCCTTTTCCCACATTTTACATGTGGGTCTGTCAACCAAACTTGGGGTCTCACTTTGGCCCTCAGGCTGCGTCGTGTATTGCTGGGCAAGGCAGTGGTTTCACTGGTCAGATGGCATGCTCCATGCCTGCAGGGAAGGGTGTTAGAGTGCTCTCTGGGCATTAGAATGCTTTCTGAGAGCCCAAAGGTTCTCATGAAGTTTCTCTCTCATTCCCTGTGGCTTCGGGGCAGCAGAGTGAAATAGGAAGAGATGGAGGCTTTACTTCCCTAAAGACATGCTAACACATCAAAACACAGCTCATTCCCTTGTCTTTTATTCCTAACTGTGGCACTGCAGTACCTTGAGAAAACTGAAGTTGCCATTTATGAAAAAATAAAGGAAAAAAACCAAAATGTACTTATGATTTTTTTGTCTACTTCCATGTCTAATAATATATTCAGATGGCAATGGATGATTGCTAGCAGATTTTGGACCAAAGAATTAAATTATTGACACTTTTGACTGGGCGCAGTGGCTCATGCCTGTAATCCCAGTACTTTGGGAGACCGAGACAGGTGGATCACTTGAGGCCAGGGGTTCAAGACCAGCCTGGCCAACATGGTGAAATCCAGTATCTACTAAAAATACAAAACTTAGCCGGGCGTGGTGGTGCAAGCCTATAATCTCAGCTACTTGGGAGGTTGAGACAGGAGAGTCACTTGAACCCAGAAGGCGTAGATTGCAGTGGGCCGAGGTCTCACCAGTGTACTCCAGCCTGGGCGACAGAGCAAAACTGTCTCAAGAATACAAAATAAAACAAAACAAAACCAAAAACCAACCAACCAAACAAACAAGCAAAAGTTTAAATAGAATTAAATCACTGACATTTTTGAAGGTCTATTCTGTGTGACATAGAGGCATTTAAATATGAGTGTTGGTGGGGTGGTGGCTTACGCCTGTAATCCCAACACATTGGGAGGCTGTGGCGGGCAGATCACTTGAGGTCAGGAGTTCAAGACCAGCCTGGCCAACATGGAGAAACCCTGTCTCTACTAAAAATACAAAAATTAGCCAGGTGTGGTGGTGCATGCCTGTAGTCCCAGCTACTCGGGAGGCTGAAGCAGGAGAATTGCTTGAACCCGGGAGGTGGAGGTTGCAGTGAGCCGAGATCATACCACTGTACTCCACCCTGGGTAACAGAGGGAGACTCCATCTCAAAGGAAACAAACAAACAAAAATATGAATGTTATCTTTTTCCAAACAACTTAAAATCTTAACAAACACAAGGTACACAAGAGTTAGCAATGACTTAGTTGATGCTGAAGGTCAGAGGAAAGTCACAAGAGTGACAGCAGGAGCGGCCTGAGAAGGCTTCATGGATCAGAGGCAATGAATTAGCAGGCTTTACATTTGCGAAATGATATAATACATAAAGTGTGTAAAAAGGAGTCTGGAATATCACAAAGTGTTCCATTCTGGGGAAGAGACTGGGATTGGGTGTGAGGGATACTGAAGAGAGCGGTTGACTTTGATTATATTCATGCATTACTTACATAATCAGTGGTGTGCTGGTAAATTTTTTTTTTTTTTTTGAGACAGGGTCTTGCTCTGTCACCTAGCCTGGAATGCAGTGGCATCATCATCTACCACTGCAGCCTTGACCTTCCAGGCCCAAGTGATCCTTCTAACCTCAGCCTCCAGAATAGCTGGGGCCACAGGTGTGCATCATTATGCCAAGTTGATTGAAAAAAAACCTTTTTTTGTCGAGATGGGGTCTCACTATGTTGCCTAGGCTGGTCTCCAACTCTTGGTCTCAAGTCATCCTCCTAACTTGGCCTCCCAAGTTCTGGGATTATTGGCGTGAGGCACTGTGTCCAACCAAGTGCTAGTAAACTTTTCAGAAAGTGCTCTTTTCCCATGGTTCCCAAAATCCCTGTTGTAGTGTTTGTCAATTTCCGTCATGTAAATTGTAAATACTTCTTCTGTGGCTGATTTTAAACAACCAATATAAGGTCAACTAGCTCAAACATTTTTGAAAATTTAACAGTTTATGCACTTATAATGTACCGGACTCCAAGTCAAGTGCTAAGGGGAAGACTGGAAAAAGATTATGGGCCGGGCATGATGGCTCAGGCCTGTAATCCTAGCACTTTGGGAGGCTGAGGCTGGCAGATCACTTGAGGTCAGGAGTTTGAGAGCAGCTTGTCCAACATGGTGAAACCCCATCTCTTCTAAAAATACAAAAACTAGCCGGGCATAGTGGCAGGCACTGTAATCCCAGCTACTTAGGAGGTTGAGGCAGGAGAATCGCTTGAACCCATGAGGTGGGAGTTGCAGTGAGCTAAGATCATGCCACTGCACTCCAGCCTGGGCGACAAGAGCGAAACTCCATCTCAGAAAAAAAAAAAGATTATGATGTAGTCCTTGTCTACCTGGCAGCAGAAATACAGTAGGTGAGCTACAAGAGGAACTAGAAGAAAGAGAATTGACTTTGGCAGGGTATGGGTAAAGGGGAGAATCAGAGGGGGTTCTCTGAAAGAATGGATCTTCTAATAGATAGAGGACTGGGAAAGGCCCCAGGTGCAGAAGTGTATAAGACACTTGGGAATTTCAGGTTGCTCTCTTTGCACAAGATTATTGGCACAAAATGGAGAATGAGGCCAGCAAAAGGGGTTGGGACCATACGATCAAAGGTGTTGCATTTTGCTGTGCAGTAATGAAAACTACTTACAGTATTTATTTATTTATTTATTTAATTATTTATTTTTGAGACAGAGTCTTGCTCTGTCACCCAGGCTGGAGTGCAGTGGCACGATCTCAGCTCACTGCAACCTCCACCTCCCCAGTTCAAGTGATTCTCCTGTCTCAGCCTCCTGAGTAGCTGGAACTACAGATGCTGTGCACCACCATGCCTGGCTAATTTTTGTATTTTTAGTAGAGATGGGGTTTCACTATGTTGGCCAGGCTGGTTTCAAACTCCTGACCTCAGGTGATCCACCTGCCTCAGCCTCCCAAAGTGCTGGGATTATAGGAGTGAGCCACGGCACCCAGCCAGCTACTTACAGTTTTTGAGAAGCATCAGGCAATAACTCTGGCGGCAGTACGGAGATGAAGCTGAGATAGAGACCTGTACAAAAGGTCATCTTAATGTTTTAAGCAGAACATAATAAAAGCTTCAATGAAGGCAGTGCAGCAGAGATAGAGATGGGATGGATCCAAGAAACACTGGGGGAGGAAGAATTGATCGAACAATGGATTGAGTGAGATGAGTGTTCAGAAGGACGGCCTGCTTGAAGATAATACCTAGGACTTTGAAAAATGATCACCCTTCCTCCGGTGGGGATGAACGGCTTCATCAGAAAAGAAAGGAGGCATTTCTAAGAGTCTATGAAGTTTACGACCTGGGAGCCCAGTTGGTTATTTTCTTTGCATCTCACTACTGACGTTTGTAAGTCTGGAAGAGGGAAGGTCTGAGACGTGATTGACAGGCCATCAAGATGTTTTGTTACTGAATTTGGATTTATGGATCCTGATTCTGAGTAGTTATGCTATTAAAATGATGGCCTTTTGGTTTGGGATGGAGAACATCTCACAAAATTGGGACATAATGATTAACCCAGGAGTTTACTGTATAAATACTAATTTCTACATGGAGCTTGAAAAGAGTAAGAGAAAGGGAGGAAAATGGCAGGTAAACCTGTGATCCCAGCCACTCTGAAGAGTAATAGGCACAATGCAGAATGGAGAATAGCGAAGCGGGAGGGGCCTAGTGATTCACATGAGAAAACAGCTGGAAGGAGGCCAGAAACAATACTGAGGTTTTAGATGTCTATATACAAACACACAGGGCATACGTAACAAACAGGGCAAACTGGGGATTATAACACCAGGCAGTAAAACATGATCTCATTGAAACCTTGTGGGATAGGACCTGAGCCTGACATTCAGTTAGGAAATCGAATTTACATCCTATTTAAAAGAAACATAGCCATGAGGTGGGGAAGGAGATTGGTGTGTGTTGTAGAGAAACGAAGTGGAAGGCCATTGAAGAGCATAAAGATGAATATTTAGAAGCAGATTTAACGTTAGAGCATTAATGACCAGGCATGGTGGCTCACGCCTGTAATCCCAGCACTTTGGGAGGCCAAGGCGGGTGGATTGTTTGAATCCAGGAGTTTGAGACCAGACGGGGCAACATGGCAAAACTCTCTGTACAAAAAATTTACAAAAATTTAGCGTGGTGGCCCATGCCTGTAGTCTCAGTTACTCGGGAGGCTGAGGTGGGAGGATCACTTAAGCCTGGGGAGGTCAAGGCTGCAGTGAACTGTGATTGTGCCAGTGTACTCTAGTCTGGCAACAGAGCAAGACTCTATCTCAAATAAAATAAAATAAAGCAATTACTACATACCATTTGACCAGAGAAAAAATAAGGAAAATATTAAATACAAAATTTGTATGACATTCGAAGAAAATCCCTTGAAACATTTTAATGAGAAATATGAGTGATTTCATAAATTTTTATATCAATTTTTATACCTGAAATGGCCATGTATAGTTCTTGACAAAGACTTACAAAATGATCTCTTGAAATTCTCAGTAGTCATCACTGATAAAAAAAAAAATGGCCGGGTGCTGAGGCTTATGCCTGTAATTCTAGCACTTTGGGAGGTTGAGGCAGGTGGATCACCTGAACTCTGGAGTTTGAGACCAGCCTGGGCAACATGGCAAAACGCTGTCTCTACAAAAAATACCAAAAAATTAGCCAGGCGTGGTGGTGCTCCTCTGTAGTCCCAGCTACTCAGGGGTCTGAGGCAGGAGAATCACCTGAACCCAGCTTGAACCTGGGAGGTGGAGGTTGTAGTGAGCAGAGATCATGCCACTGCACTCTAACCTGGGTGACAAAGTGAGACTATCTCAAAAAAAAGAAAAAAATAGAAGTAAAATATTTTTGTAACTATTAAAAATGTGAAACAATTGAAATGTAGGGAGTCTAAGAATACTTCCTTTTTTCACTGACAAATGTAATGTTTGTGATAAGGCAAATAGATTCTTTATTTTATTTTATTTTTAGATGCATTCTTGCTCTGTTGCCCAGGCTGGAGTGCAATGGCATGATCTCGTTTCACTGCAGCCTCCACCTCCCAGGTTCAAGCGATTCTTCTGCCTCAGCCTCCTGAGTAACTGGGATTACAGGCACATGCCACCATGCCTGGCTAATTTTTGTATATTTAATAGAGCTGGGGTTTCACCATGTTGGCCAAGGTGGTCTCAAACTCCTGACCTCAAGTCTCAAACTCCTGCCTCTGCCTCCTGAAGTACTGGGATTACAGGCATGGGACACCGCGCCTGGTCCCCTTTTTAAAAATGTGTATAAGTTTATGGGGTAGAAGTGCAATTTTGCGATATGCTTACACTGCAGAGAACTCAGGTCAGGGCTTTTAGGGTATCCGACACCCAAATGACATACATTGTATCTATTAAGTAATTTCTCATCATCCACTCCCCATCCCATCCTCTCACCCTCTACCTCTCCATTGTGGATCATTCCACTCTCTACCTCCTGGGATACACAATTTTTAGCTCCCACTTATGAGTGAGAACAATGTGATATTTGCCTTTCTGGGTCTGACTGGTTTCAGTTAAGATAATGACCTCAGTTCCATCCATGTTGCTGCAAAATACATGATGTCAGTCTTTTTTATGGCTGAATAGTATTCTATTGTGTATATATACCATGTTTTCTTTATCCCTGTTAATGGACACTTAGGAAGATTCCATATCTTTGCCATTGTGAAAAGTGCTGCTATAAGCATATGAGCGCATATAACAAACAGATTCTTTATGATGGACAGACACACTCATGTTTTGCCTGTGGGGACAACCCTCCAGCCAGATTAATAACCACCTGTAGCCAAGGATCATGAGGCTGTCCAAAGGACTTTGATAAAAATTCAACAGTAGGAGCATCTAGGAAGTGTCAGGTCAGAGGCATCCTGATGCCCTTGGGTGGTCTCTCTCTCTCTCTCTCTTTTTATTTTTTTTGAGGCAGTTTCGCTCTTGTTGCCCAAGTTGGAGTGCAATGGTGCAATCTTGGCTCACCGCAACCTCCGTTTCCTGGGTTCAAGTGATTCTCCTGCCTCCCGAGTAGCTGGGATTACAGGCATGCACCACCACACCTGGCTAATTTTGTATTTTTAGTAGAGACGGGGTTTCTCCATGTTGGTCAGGCTGGTCTCGAACTCCTGACCTCAGGTGATCTGCCTGCCTCAGCCTCCCAAAGTGCTGGGATTATAGGCATGAGTCACTGAGCCTGGCTGGGTGGTCTATCTCTTTTGGAGCAAACCTCCATTAGTACCTGAGATATGAATGGAATTGTGTCCCCATCCCAACCAAATTCATATGTTGAAGTCCTGACTCCCAGTACCTCAGAATGTGACCTTATTTGGAAATAAGGTCTTTGTAGATGTAATCAAGTTAAGATGAGGAATACTGGGCTAGGGGGGCCCTAATCCAATGATGAGTGTCCTTATTAAACAAGGGAAATTGGACACAGATACACACACAGAGGAGAAACACTGTGAAGAGACAGAGGGAGAAGATGGACATTTATAAGGCAAGGAGAATGGCCTGGAAGGGACAGCCCCTTCACAGCCGTCAGAAGGAACAAGCCCTGCTGCTACTATGAACTTGGACTTGCAGCCTCCAGAACTCACTAATGAGACTGCATTAGTGTTATTAAGACTCTCCACCTGTGGTCTTTGTCACAGAGTCCTGGGCAGACTGTTTACAAGGGGAATAGGATTCAGCCCCTGAGAAGAGGAGGAGTACTGGCAAGGCCCAGGCAGGATGTTAGAGTAGCAGCCAAGCAGAGGAGTGAAACTGCACCCTAGGGGAGGAAGGAGAATGAAAAAGAGGCACCAACACAATGCCTGGTAGGCTTTGGGCTAACTCAGTGATATTAAAGCTACACAGCTCAGGGGCTTCCTCAGGACTAGTCTCCCATCATCGAGTTAGGGCAGCAAGACCCTAGGAAGGTTGGCTGCCTCCATGGAGAGAGGCCCAGTTGCTGGGTGAGGTTGGTGTATGTGGAAGTCCCCAGGTACCCATGGTGGAGGGGGTGTAGGTAAGAGGTAGTTATATGGAATAAAGTTGAAAATTTTGGCTCAAAATTGGGAAGACTTTTATTTTTCTTTATGAAAACACTTGAAATTTAAAATGTCATAGGAAATTCGGAAAATAGAAATCGGAAAAAAAACAAAACTTCTACAATCTCACCATGTTAACCAAATTCATCATGTATTTCCTTTGTCTTTCTTCATGTGTGTATATTTTAAATAGTTGGACTTAGAAAGTGTACCTATGCTTTGTTTTTGTTTTTGTGTTGGAGATGGAGTCTCACTCTGTCGCCCAGGCTGGAGTGCAATGGTGCGATCTCAGCTCAATGCAGCCTCTGCCTCCTGGGTTCAAGCTTTTCTCCTGCCTCAGCCTCCCAAGTAGCTGGGATTACATGTGTCCCCATACCTAGTTTTTTGTGTTTTTTGTATTTTTAGTAGAGATAGGGTCTTGTCATATTGCCCGGGCTGGTCTCAAACCCCTGAGCTCAGCCAATCTGCCCACCTTGGCCTCCCAAAGTGCTAGGATTACAGGCATGAGCCACCAATCCCTGCCAGAATGTGTACATATACCTTGTATTCTGATTTTTAAATAAATAAAATTATAATAAAAACATTTTCCCATTTTGCTACACGATTTCTCATAAGTGGAAACTTTAATGGTTGTATAAGTCTATGGAATGGGTGAACCCTAAAGAATTATTCCTCTGTGGTTGGATGGTAAGGTTGTGGCTGGTTTCTTTCTTTTCAGTATTCTCTTTAAGATTTCTTCCAGTACTGAGATTCTATGTTTGGCAAAGAGAAATGCAAGCCACTTCTCAAATTATCTTCTCTAATTCTTTTTAAGGGGCACCTGTGAGATGCTCTGATGTGTGTTACATTTAGTTAGATTTCTGTTGTTTCCTCTGAGTATCACTTTCACAAAAATAATTTTAAGAAATTTCTGTATCGTTGCCTATCCTAGATGGTTTTTGTTCAAGTATACAGAAAAAATACAAATGTACAAAAAATACAGGTATAATCTTCACTCAGATTCCCCCAAAGTGAATATTTTGCCTTACCATAGTACAATTACCAAAATCAGGAAATTAAGTTTAAAACATACTCTTATCAAATCTACAGACCTGATTCAGATTTCAGCAACTGTCCCACTGTGTCCTTTTTCTGGCCCAGAATCCAACTGGAGACCCCAGGT
This sequence comes from Colobus angolensis palliatus, assembly GCF_000951035.1. Taxonomy (NCBI): domain Eukaryota; kingdom Metazoa; phylum Chordata; class Mammalia; order Primates; family Cercopithecidae; genus Colobus; species Colobus angolensis. The sequence goes on along the minus strand of NW_012117932.1, from coordinate 412,474 downwards.
TGCATTAGTTGTCATGTCTCCTTGGTCTCCTTTAATCTGGAACAGTCCCTCAATCTTTCCTTGTCTTTTCAAAGCCTTGACGCCTTTGAAAGGTACTAGTCCATTATTTATAGAATGGCCTGAGTTTTGGATTGTCTCATATTTCCTCATGGAATTTTCATACCACCACAGAGGCTTTGGGTTCTTCTCAGAACGTCTCAGGAGGCATGTGATACAGGTCTGTCGTACGACAAGTAACGTTAACTTGAGTCGCCTGGTTAAGTGGGTATCTGTCCGATTTCTCCACTGTAAACTTAGGATCGTTTCCTCAGTAAGTATTCTAGGGACCTGTTTTGTGACTATGTAAAAATCTTGTTTCTCATCATAATGTGACTGCCTAGATTTCATTGATGAGTCATCCCCTAACCAATCGTTACTGTGGTGTTTTCCAGATGGTAGTTTTCTAGTTTCATTGTTCTATGTTTATTAGTAGTAATTTAACTTGACAAGCTTTATCCTTAACCTAAATAGGCCTAAATGTTCCTTTAGTTAAAGCAAAAGAAGAGAATAGTAATCTATCACTTATTCTGTGCTGTTCCTGTTATGAAAGCACAGAGAAACCACCAAAGGTGAGCTACCCGGCACACACACCGAGATGAAGGACATCTTCATGTATCTGTATTAATGTGTGACTTTCTGTCTTCCTCAGCTAGGTATAGACAATTCTGCCAAGGAATCCGTTCTACAGATAAGAAAAATTAAAACCTGAGATATAGATACACTGTCTCAGATCAGACAGGGGCACAGCTAGAACTAGTTTCCAGTGCCCAGAGATTTTTAGTTCTTATCTAGGACTTCTCTAAAAATTACATCACTTCTATTATACAGATAATATGATATGTCTTCAAGAAAAGACGACTTCTATTATACAGATAATATGATATGTCTTCAAGAAAAGACGTTTGCTTTTACAACTATTACCATTTTTAATTTTTATTTTTAGAGGCAAGTCTTGCTGTGTTGCTCAGGCTGGAGTACAGTGGTGTAATTGTAGCTCACTGTAACCTTGAATTCCTGGGCTCAAGTGATCCTTCTGCCTCAGCCTCCCCAGTAGCTGGGACAATGGGCATGAGCCACCATGCTCGGCTATTTGCTTGCTCTTTCTTTTTATTTTTTATTTCAGTTTTCCCCCCTCATTTGACACCTTTAGTATATTTGCTCTTAAATAAAATCATTATCAATAAGATTACCATTCTTAGGCTGGGCACAGTGGCTCATGCCTATATTCCCAACACTTTGGGAGGTCGAGGTGGGTGGATCACCTGAGGTCGGGAGTTCGAAACCAGCCTGACCAACATGGAGAAACCCCATCTCTACTAAAAATACAAAATTAGTTGGGCGTGGTGGCGCATGCCTGTAAGCCCAGCTACTCAGGAAGGCTGAGGCAGGAGAATCGCTTGAACCCGGGAGGTGGAGGTTGCAGTGAGCCGAGATCGCGCCATTGCACTTCAGCCTGGGCAACAAGAGTAAAACTCCATCTCAAAAAAAGAAAAAAAAGATTACCATTCTTTTGGCTAATTATTATATACGTTTTCACCCATTATAATCCAATCTATTATTTGCAAACAATAGTAGTTATTTACATAGAAGCTTCTTATAGACATAAATTACAAAAATTATCTTTACCTCAAGCTGAATTCTTAACAACAACTTTAAATTCTGAACACAGATGCTTCTGTTTATCCAGAATAGTGACGAGGTTCTGGTTAATTAACATTCCCATATATAGCAGGATCTCCACTCTCAAAGAATCCAAACACAAAACTGGAGGAAAGTATTTACCTTAAAACTGGACAATGTTTCACATCAATGTGAACAGCAACTCTCATTGTGTAGTCCCATTTAAAACCAATGGCCATCAGCTCTTGTTTTTCAAATTCCTCTTTTACATTGTCTTGTTTTCTTGTCATTTATCTTTTTGTATTTTCTAAAGTGGCATGTAGGAGAAAAAATTTTACATTATTTGGACATTCTGGTGATTGATATCTTGCATTTTTAAAGTTATTAATACATTTGTTTTCAGGCTAGCTTCTTTTCCTTAGGATTCCAGCCTAAGGAGGACAGCACACATTCACCTTAGACAAACCATCAGAACTCATTTTGAATTCTGAGTGCTTCAGTGAACCCTTCTTGGTTATTGTTTTGTTTTATATTTTATTTTATTTTTTGAGACAGAGTCTTGCTCTGTTGCTCAGGCTGGAGTGCAGTGACTCAGTCTTGGCTCACTGCAACCGCCACCTCCTGGATTCAAGCAATTCTTGTGCCTCAGCCTCCCAAGTAGCTGGGACCACAGGCACGCACCACCACGCCCAGCTAATTTTTGTATTTTTAGTAGAGATGGGGTTTTGCCAGATTGGCTGGGCTCATCTCAAACCAAGTGATCCACCTCAAGTGATCCACTCACCTCAAGTGATCCACCCACCTCAAGTGATCCAACTGCCTTGGCCTCCCAAAGTGCTGGGATTACAGGAGTGAACCACCACACCCAGCCTGCTTTGTTTTGTTTTTACGTCATTTGTGTTTCCAGTGTTTGTCGCCATGCCTGGCACAAAGTAGGCACTGGATAAATCCTTGCTGACTGACCTGCGGACCCACTGACAGCCAGACTGACTTCACACCCAGGGCGAGGACCCAGCCTGGGCCTTCCTGAATTCCTGGTATTTTTTTTTTTTTCTTATTTCAAATAACAAGACACACTCATTAAAGAAACTTGTAAAATAGTGAAAGTCACATATACAAAAAAGAGAAAATAAAGCTCTCCGGTATCTTACTGGCCATAGAGATGATTATGCCAGAAAGATGAGCATTTTCTCATTCATTACATATTCTTCAAAGATATGTTTATAATGGCAATAGGATGACCCGTTGTGTGGGTGTGCCATACTTAACCATTGTGTTGTGGAACATCTATGTTCTGTACGAGTTGTCACCCTTGGAAATAATGTAACGTTACACAATAAACTCTCTATTACAGCTGATTATCAACTTACTTTACAAAAAGATTATATCCATTTAAGCCCACTTGCTAGTGCCCATATATTTGAAACGCTGACAGTTTCAAACGGTCAGCATTTAACTTCTTGGGAAACCGAGGGGTTAGAAACAGCCCCTTCCATTTAAACAGCTTCCAGCATGTTCCAGCTTACAGTGAACATTCATTTTCCTCCAGTCTCAATCCCTGTGAAGGGTCAAATGAACCATAGGTGAGTACTTAATTTGGAAAACATGCCTTGAAAGCTCAATTTAAATAGCAGAGAGCACTAGCCAGAAAGCATCGGTCCTTTCTGAAAAAGCTTGTGAGAGAGGCAAGAAGCATTAGGTCACACCAAAGTAGAAGTTCGTGGTCCCAAGAATCAATACCTGAAACTGAGCTATTAATAACACAACATGGTTAATGTCATTATACTGATTATTGTCACTTTATTCTTAACTCCAAATATAAAAATGATTTTTTATTTACAAAAGATAAAATCAGCTGGGCGCAGTGGCTTATGTCTGTAATCCCAGCACTTTGGGAGTCCGAGACAGGTGAATCACCTGAGGTCAGGAGTTCGAGACCAGCCTGGCTAATATGATGAAACTGTCTGTATTAAAAATACAAAAAGTAGCTGGGCATGGTGGCGTGCACC